>NC_084739.1:51910922-51913422 GCF_033978785.1 Entelurus aequoreus | reverse complement strand
ACAGATCGCTGAAAATAAAAGGTTAAAAGAACCAAAAGGTCAAAGATCAGCTAGGATATATTCAGCAGTGGCTGACCTTGCTTTTGAGTTCCAACAGGTGGAGGAAAGAATCCTCAACAGACGTGCGACCAGACGGTTGGACTCGGGTGGTGGACAACACGATGCTTCAAAGCCAGTCCGGGGTGGAAACTGTTTCGGCTGTGACCAGCCTGGTCACTGGAGTCGTGAACATTTTCGAACGGGAAAGGTTCCGTAGTGCCAACAAACGAACACAAAAGCGTGGCAAAGGACGCCCACCGCAGGAGCCCCAGCAGGAGATACAGACTGGCCCCCTGCTGGACATGAGTGTCAACGACAATGTTATCAGTTCGTGATTGACACTGGCGCCACCCATTCGATTCTGAATGCAGAGGTACCAAAGAAACTGTGTGCTTCCTCTTTAAAGGTCGAAGGCTTCGCTGGGGTCACAAGGTTACCTGTCACCAAACCACTTCCGGTTCAGATTGCTGGACCTCCTTTACAGACTGTACCCTGACATTCAAATCGCACAGAAGGAACATTCCTGGTGTTACCTGACGGCTCAACCACCAAGCTGCGACACCACTACCAAGGCTCCTACCACAGCCTGAAACAACAGGAATGGCTGACATCCATCTGCTCTAACAGTGAAAACCCTGACTGGCTGAGATGCTTCCGTGTGTTCTGCCACCCGACTCGCCATATGTTATGATCACCAGTTAGACACTCATACCAGGAGACCTTTGACTCCTTTGTATATTTATATATGTTGGAACTCAAGGTGTGGTTGCTCATGTTGACCTATCTTTGAAACAACTAGCATGGTATAAGATGGACACAATTGTGTCCCACATTGTTCACTTGCTCTCTGTCTCGCCTACAAAACCAAAGAACTTAGGTGCAATGATAAGACACGGCGTAGCTGCCAAACATTACACCGACACCCAAATACCACATTTTCAATTGTTTAGGTTTAGCACATAGTTGTGTTAAACACATAACTATGGGCTGCACTTTAGACACCTGTAGGCTACGAGGAGCTAGCAGCTACACAACAGCTGAGCTAAAACGACACATTACACATTTAAGCATATCAAATAATTATAGTTGCTCATTACATACACATAGTTGTCAAGACAGAAGTCTGATAGAAAGTATTCAGTAACAAACGTGTCTGCATCATTCAACTTTCTACAACATGAGCTTGACTTAATGAATTATTGGGGCCACCAGGTGTGGTAAAATTTCAAAATACTATTGCTAAAGCATTCGCCACAAGGGTAGTATTTTTCTAGTATTGGTGACAATATAAATATAAGCATATTTGTTACTTTCACCATATTGAATAAGTTACATAAAAGCTAGGGTTTAGTTGAGTTTGAGTTAATTGTGATATTGCTAAGGAGTCCCCTACCCTAACAACACCCCCCAGTGGACCATAGAGGCTAAAGAGACAATCATTGACCTCAAACATGACCTGTCCTCCGCTACTTGACTATTAGCTGACCTTTTTCTTAGATGTTTCTGAAAGTGATAGTATGACTAACACAGTCCTTTTTTCAGAAACAGAAGGGGGTGAGTGAGGGTGGATACAGACTCCTTGGAACAAAATCGACAATCATCCGACTCTGACACATTCCATAGTTTTAACGTTTTTACCGTGGGTAAGAAGTTATAACTAATTTTAATTTGAAAATAACGATTTTACACATCGATAGTAGTTTAGTAGATCAAATTTAGAATATGGAGGAGGTGAGGGTGAATCATGTATAGTCTTTGATTTCACTGATATGATCAATACGGTACAAGGGAAAAGGTACGTACTGACTTGTGTTGACAATCACAGTGGTTGGCCGGAAGCAACAACAACCTCAAAAGAGGATGCAATATCAGTAATTAAATGACTTGTGAATGACCTAGAACCCCGACATGGTTTCCCCAAAAAGATTAGGTCAGACAACGGCAACCATTAAAAAAAAAACCTCACTTAGCCTTGGTCGAAAAGGCTTTCGGACTAGAACACAGGTTTGGGGTACCATCCTGAGTCCCAAGGTAAGGTTGAAAGGATGGACCAGAACATTAAAAACTAATTGGCTAAAATCTGTGCACAGACCAAATTTAATTGGATTGACATGTTGCAATTAGCGTTAATGATCATTCGAAGGTCCGTGAATAAAACTGTTTTACCGCCCTTTGAGTTTTTTCACCCTATGAGCTGCATACAGGTCAGCCCAGGACCAGCAGCCGCCATGGAAGGAGGACTCAGCGTAAAACCAAAATGGTATTTTACACAAAAAATGCAGAATTTGTGTGCCAGTTCTTCTGTACAGATACGAGGATGACAGCCCGCCACTCCAGATTCCCTTCCGGCCGCTGAGAGGGTCAAGATCAAGGTCATCAAACGCAAGTGGACGGAGCCCAGGTAGTCCCTTCAAGGTCGTGGAACGGACGTCTCACGCCCTTCAACTAGCTGGAAAAGGGG
>NC_084739.1:51885922-51898422 GCF_033978785.1 Entelurus aequoreus | reverse complement strand
ATATTTGCACCAAAACATTCAGTGAGGAGGGGGAAAGAACCTTAGCCAACTGAAATCGCTACGACAATCTGTGTTTTGAAAGCCTGCGAAGACGCTTGCTGAAAGAAGAAAGGCCCTGGACTTGTTCCTATCGCCACGATGTTTGAAAAGGCACTTTACCATCTTTGAAGATACTGATTTTTTTATTTAAATATCTACATGTACACTTTCTCAAATTCATCTTTGTTTAACTTTGTCTTACCTCCAGGTGTGCACAAATTACACTAAATTCTACCTTTAATAAAAAATACACATAAATCGATTATCAGTTATCTGTATCGGTCTTGAGAAGCGTCTTGCATTCCTACTAATTAGCAATGTTTTCCTGATGCTAAAGACATTGCAGCAAATACATGTAAACCATCCTGACCTACTGTGTCTCAGAATGGTACACAGACTGCTGCACAACAAATGAAAAAGCCCTTCAGAGAGTGGCTAGAGCAGCTGAAAAGATTATTGGCTGGCAGCTACCATCCGTGGAGGATATAGCTTTCTCTTGCCACTTCAGCAGATCTAGGAATATTGCTAAAGACTCCTCTCAACCTGGCAAACCACTGGTCCAAATGTTACCCTCTGGAAGGCGCTACAGATCAATTAGATCACATACATCCAGACTCAAAGACCCTTTCTTTATGGGGTCCTATTGTTCCCTCAACAACTATTTGCACCGAATTGGTTGCTACACTGCTCTTTTAATGTATGTCCTGTTCTTGTGTTTATTGTTGTAGTTCAAGTTCATCACTCCTCCTCCGTTGTTGGTTTTGTTGATGTAATTTAGCTCAGATCCTTCCAGATCAAATCTATTCTTTTTGAGCATCTATTGATGTTTCTGAGATAGCAATCACTTTGAAGGGTTTGTTGAATTGTTCCAAAAAAAACTTCACGTTGTTGTAGTTTGGGTACAAGTTTATGCTGTTGAAATGCATTATCAACAGTTTGGGGTCGGATGTATTGTTGCTAATATACTGTGTAATAAAAAACATTATTCCTGATGTGGGAGAAAAAAAGTGTATCTGGATCTATATCTTTCTCCAATTCCAGGCAGTTATGATCCATTTTACAGAAGGTTTTCAGTTCCATATGTTCCTGTTTAGCAATCTTTTGTGTTGCTCTATCAATGTAAATGTGGATGAATGTGCTCCTTAATACAGATCTTCTTGTTCAGTAATCCCTTGGAACGTTGTAGTGTTGAAATTGAATGTCGATGTACGTTTTCTGGTAGACTCCATTATCGTTGTATTTGTTGTCAAAGCGCTGTGAGCTTTATTCACCTTAATGTCTCTGACAAAAAGTACTTTTGCTTCTGAACCTCCATTCAGCTTGATGTATATTTTGCAGATGGCGCTCCAAGTTCCCTCAATTTTCCCCTGCATCCACACATCTTGTGCTTTCTTGGCGATATCAGCATTGCATTTAGTGAGGCGCTAGTTCAGCTACACATTTGTTCCCTTCAGCTTATTTCCCTGTTTCAGCAGTGCCATTTTGGATTTCCTGTTGGCAAGCTTCATGATAAGTGAAATGCACGCATCAATTGTGTTAATATTGACATCAATGTCCTTTACTTGGAGGAAGTTGACCACTTGTTGCTCCGTTGAAGCAGCATCCATGTCATCTGGTCCTCTTATGTTGTCAACTGCGCTAGGATAGGATTGAGGAGTGATGCTCAGACCTGCAATGATTATGTCATTCTGTCGTGTAAAATAATCTACAGTATGTCCCCTCTGAGGTTTTCCAAAACACTGATATTCCCCAGATCGGTTTTATTTTGTTGTCTGGCATTCAACACTAAATTGGCCGTAGTGTGTGAATGTGAGTGTGAATTGTGTCTGTCTATCTGTGTTGGCCCTGTGATGAGGTGGCAACTTGTCCAGGGTGTACCCCGCCTTCCGCCCGATTGTAGCTGAGATAGGCTCCAGCACCCCCCGAAACCCCGAAAGGTATAAGCGGTAGAAATGGATGGATGGATGATATTCCTCAGATCGGTTTTATCTTGTTGGCTGGCATTCAATTGTTGGCGCAATGCTGCCATCTCCTCTTTGAAATGCTCCACAACACTGACGTTCTCCTGATGAATGTTATCTTGTTTCCTGGTATTAAACTGTTGACGCAATGCTGCCATCTCCTTTTTGATATTCTCCACAACACTGCTGTTCTTCCAATAGGTGTAATCCTGTTGCTTAGCATTCAACCATTGTCGCAATGCTGCATTCTCGTCTAACAGCATATTTATCTCTTGTTTACCTGCTGTGTTGTCTTCACTGAGAATCTTTATTTTTCTTCTTTGAACTTTCTCATATCATCACAATATTATTTTCTCTCTCTGACAATCTGTTCTTGGAGACCTTGGACATTTGATTGCAGACAATTGACATTGCCTTGTAGATTTCCTATTAACGCTCTTAAATCATGGCCCTCTGCGTCTGGCAACTCGGTATTGCTCCTTTGACGTTGTAAGCTTCGGCGGCTAGCGAGCGGCACATCTAAAGTGTTTAATTCCACGTATCAAAGCTGCGTCAGCCTGTCTTGGAGATCACTTTACTATTAACTGTACTACTAATAGTTAGCAAATATAATTGTGTGTTTTGTTGTTGTTTACAAATAGCTGTGCAGAAAGGAATACCAAACAAGCAACACTGGTCAATGAGCCAAATAGTAAACAGGAATAGAAGATTGAACTTATTTGGCAGAATAAGATCAAAATGATCCCACTTTTTCTCCAACTAACTTTTTCTCAGTTCCATTTTTTCTGCTATAATGATTGACGATGGCAGCAAAAATACTTCTTCGACTTCTTTCAGTATTTGTGAGCTGAGAGAAGCTTTTTTTGATAAACACAGTTTGGTACTTCACAGTCAAACAACATAGCAGCTGTTTTTTGTTTTTTTTAAATTGATGTACACATTAAGGTATCAAGTGACACATGCAGTATCCCTCCAATCCCCTGCTTAATCCCTTATTGTCTAAATGTATCCACATAGGGTAACATATAGCAATGACAAATCCATCCTGCATGGTATGTGTGGAATAACCGGTTTGTTGGTTATTTATATACACACGGCACCTTTGCTGCCTTCAAACAGAAAGCTGTTGATCAATTTTGTCTCAAAGGTGTTGAATTTTAAACAATGATTAAGAAAATACAGGATGGGGTCGAAATGTTACCTCTCTCAGAGCCTCAGCATAAGAACTCATATCGGTGAGAATGACCAGCACGTGTTTCTCACACTGGTAGGCCAGGTACTCAGCTGTAGTCAATGCAAGACGAGGGGTGATGATGCGTTCAATCCTGAGCGTCAACAGAATGAGGGAAGTATAAATAATGTATGTTGAAAAGTGTTTTAATAAAGTCACGAGAGCTGGCCATCTTACGTGGGATCATTGGCCAGGTTCAAAAAGAGGCAAACATTATCCATGGAGCCATTTTCCTCAAAATCAGACTTGAAAAAACGAGCAGTTTCCATGTTGACCTGTGGGACAAGTGGAAAAGTACAATGAGCATCATTATTAATAAGCTTTGAGTCATTCTGATTAAATCCAAAACAAAACAAATACCCATTCATTGAAACATTGGTTACAAGTGTACAACGAGGAGCATCAGACAGTATATGCTGATTGGATCTTTGACATCCCCGAAAGTGACCATTCCATATCAATAAGCCCAATGTACAGAGACGCCAATAAACCAATTAACATGACGGTGTATGCAAAAAGAACATTCCATCAATTAGGAAATACAATTCACAATAAAGTTAATGTAAAATACGTGTTTTATTAAGCAACATGTGCACATTGATCAGATTACATATTCAATGAATATAATTTAAAATGATTCATTCAAATTACTTTGGTTATTGGAAGAAAGAAATGGGTGGTTTCAAATCCCAGCACAGTCCTGGAAACTAAATAATTTCCATGTGATTTGTTAATGTTTTAAATATTCCTTAGTTGAATTTTTGTCAACATGCTAGTAGCATAACTGTCATGTTGCTATATTTCATGTACAATATTTAACAACTCTATGCTAAGAACACACCCCTGTTACTTTAAGTCATGTTAATTAGTGGGGTTTGGATTTGCAACTTGCTTAAAGTTGTATTTCTTAAACCAACAAATATATGAAAAACACCACCAGCTATCTTATTAAAATTTTAACAATTACTAACTTTACTTAATAAATATTGGTTGCTGTCCCGAGAAAAAAGCCTGTGGTTCATTGCTGACACTCACCGTTGTCTTGTACACACGTACATGCAGGGAGTGTTTGCACACACACAAAAAGAGTCCAAGAGAAGCAACTAACAATTTAAAGTCTTGTTGGTGTTATGATAAAACATACATATAATGGCTAACATTAGCTATATAAATTGCTATTATTAGCTGACAACACACTAAACACCACAACACATCAACAAGCTAACACGTGTGCATGTTTGTTACGTAGGTCATAGTTAGGGATGATGTTTGATAAGAAATTATCGAGTTCGAGCCTATTATCGAATCCTCTTATCGAACCGATCCCTTATCGATTCTCTTATCGAGTCCAGATAGGTTGTTGTATATGGAAAAAAACACAATATTTGGTTTAACAAAAGCTCACTTTTATTATATAAGAAAACAATTTAATCTAATAAATAAATAAATATTAACTTTTACCCCACTAAAAAATAAAAAATAAATAAATAAATATTAACTGTTGTTACCCAAAGTATATTAAGTGTGATTTTTCAAAAAAACAAATATATACAGTAACACAAAAACAACCTGTCTCTGTGATCACTTTAGGTGAATAAATAATAATATAGTGTTAAATAAAATCAGTCCCTTGGGCACAAAACTGAAAATAATACAGCTCTCCAAAAAGTGCAATTCTGCTGCTATTTGACATAACTGTTTTGTTATGATGCTTTGACATTTTTGCACTTTATTTCTTTATTGAAAGACAATTCTATGAAGAGAAAGGTTCTTTGCAAATGTGGTTACCATGCTAAAAAATGAAAAGTTAAAGCTAAAAAAAGAAATATACTTTATTGAGTTAACATTATTTCTTTATATAGGGGGGAAGATGTTATGAGCTAGAGCAGGGGTCGGCAACCTTTACCACTCAAAGAGCCATTTTGGCAAGTTTCACAAATTAAAGAAAGTAATGGGAGCCACAAAAAATTTTTTTTAATTTAAAATGAAAAACACCGCATACAAAGCTTAAACGCTTTGTGCTATGTTAACTAGGGGTCTCCGACACACGCACCGGCACGCACTTCAATGTGGAAATTTGATGTTAGCGCAGCCCGCGAGTTTTGAATGAATGGCGCTTGATAGCGTCATACTTGCCAACCCTCTCATTTTTCCCGGGAGACTCCCGAATATCAGAGCGTGATGACACTGCATTTGGCGCCCTCTACAGTCTGCCCTAACAGTGTACCTGCTCGACCACACGTAGAATGCAATTTCAGCTTGCTCACGTAAGTGACAGCAAGGCGTACTAACTCAGCAGCCACACATCTTACACTGACGGTACCAATACCCAGAATCCCATGCAGCCCTAACTCTTCCGCTCAACCAACGCACGGAGAGGGGGGGGGGTTGATGTGTGGGGGGATTTGGTGGTAGCGGGGGTGTATAATGTAGACCGGAAGAGTTAGGGCTGCATGGGATTCTGGGTAATGGTTGTGTTGTGTTTATGTTGTGTTATGGTGGGATGTTCTCCAGAAATGTGTTTTTCATTCTTTTTTGGTGTGGGTTCACAGTGTGGCGCATATTTGTAACGTAACAATGTGAAAGTTGTTTGATACGGCTACCGTCAGTGTAAGCTGTGTGGCTGATGACTAAGTATGCTTTGCTGTCTCCTGTGTGTGCAAGTAATAACAACATGCAACATGTGGCTGGACTGGCACGCTGTATGTAAATGCTATAGAGGACAATTACTGCAGTGCAATTAGGGCACGCCCTTTATTTAGTAATTAGAGTGTAAATAGGATTATTTTTCCCTGGGAGTAATCTATGAGGGACACTGAGATCCATAAATCTTCTGGGAAAATCGGGGGGGTCGGCATGTATGTAGCTGAGCCGCATCAGAGTGGTCAAGGAGTCGCATGCGGCTCCGGAGCCGCGGGTTGCCGACCCCTGAGCTAGAGAATATAACAACTACACTACCCAGCATGCAACGGGAGTGACGAGCATGCGCGGTAGCCCCGAAAAGTGTTGCATATCGTCACCCGGCAGCTAAGAATGAGGTAATGAGCACGCTGTGAAAGTAAACGTCAAGAACTCAGCCAACACGCCTCGTCTGCATTATTTATAATTAGACAAACAGATATACAGTGTGATTTTGTTTTGTTTACAAGTAAAGAAAAACAAAAGTTAAAAAAGGGAGATGTGTTGTATATATATGTATGTGCTGCGGTTGCTTTAAGAACGTTGCGACAGCTGCCGTAAAGGAGGTGCGTTGCTAGCCTGGTTGCTATGTTTCAGGTTGGTCGTAAAAGTGTTCGTCATGTGTTTGTACCCTGCTCAAATCTCTCAGTAAAGTTATTCATTGGATTATACCTTTTTGTTTTGAACTTTATTACACCTTGGAGCGCTTTTTCCCGTCCATTTTTTTCCTGCTTTCCCTACCTGCGCCTAATGACTGAGCTACGTGACGCCATTTCTTGTGATGTCCCACGGAGCATTTCTGGTCGGGACGGGATTCGTTCCGAGGGATTCGAATAAAGAACCAACTCTTTTTATTTACTATAGTGGTCTCGATAACGGGTACCGGTTCTCAAAAAGGGATTCGAGTCCGAGGACTCGGTTCATTTCTTATCAAACAACCGGGAAAACCGGTTTCGAGTATCATCCCTTGTCATAGTGAATCAGAATCAAAAAACACAGGACGAGATGTTGAACAGTCCCTTGTGCCAAATGTGGAGAGTACTCACTCGAGATGTCCTTGTTGTTGAGAGTGGTAGACAGACAACGTGGGGGTGTGGGGGGTGGGGTGTTCTTGTGAGTTGTATGGGATATGAGACTTGGTCAGGGTTAAATTCCAGGACAATTGGACAAGCGACACATCTTCAGTAGTGTGCCCTTGCATCATTGGGTGTTTCGGCCTTCAAACACTATACACCCTCCATAAAGGTGGCCCGCCGAAGGATGATCAGTCCTCAGCTTGTGTCCCGTGCTCAACTGTTCCTGAAATTCACCCTGTTATACTGCTGTTTTGGGGCCCAACCGGGGTCCTTCCGCTTGAGCCAAATCCACTGGCTGCTTCTTTCGGCTGCCTCTGAGACTGCTCTGATGGTCCTCCGCAGAGCCTGACCGTGGCTGCCGAGTTCCCTCAGCAGTCTGATGGTAGACGACGCCACAAATCCTCTGCATCCCACTTCAACTGGATAGACTTTGGTGTTCCAGCCACGCTGCCTCGCTTCTTCTGCTAGCTCTGAGTAGCGCAGCTTCTTACGTTCATAGGCCTCCTCCACAGAGTTCTCCCATGGGACTGTGAGCTCTATGACGTAAGCAGTCTTCACCGAAGGGGACCAGAGCACCAAGTCTGGCCTGAGGTTGGTAGAAGCAATCTCAGGTGGGAAAACCAGCTGTTTGCCGATATCTGCCAGCATCTTCCAGTCGCGGGCCCTGTATAGGTGTCCAGCTTCTGGTTTGGTGGAAAGCTGTTTGGGTGTTTTCCCGCCCTCTAGGACAAACATTGTTGTCTTCATGGGATTGGATACTCTTGGTGGCAAGGAGTTGACGGCACCACGCATGCTCTCCAGGGCTGATGCCAAGCTCTTGAGGACCTGGTTGTGTCGCCAGGTGTATCTCCCCTGCGTGAGGCTCGTCTTACATCCTGTCATGATGTGTCTGAGGGTTGCTGGAGTTGGGCAGAGGGCACAGATTGGATCCTCGCCATACCACTGATGGAGATTCTTTGGTGATGGGAGCACATCATACGTTGCTCTGATGATAAAGCTGATTTTACTTGCTTTCATCTGCCATAGCTCCTTCCAGCTTATTTTTCTCCTCTCCACTCCTTCCCACTGCATCCATTGCCCCTGTTTGGCGAGAGAGACAGCCTTCGCACTCCTTAAGACCTCCTCCTGGCGACGCACCTCCTCCACCACCGGCGTCCTCCGCTCTGATGTTGTAGCATTTTTCCAGGATGGTTCTCTTGCAGTCAGGCCAAAGCCTCCTCTTCCCTGTTGGACCTTTCCCACAATGTCTCTGTGCCTCAGGGCTGCTGTAGCTTGCTGCACCGCATCGGATGGTGTCCACTTCCGCCCAGTTACTAGGGGCGGTGCAACAGTGCTAATGGTCTTGTCTCTGGAGTCCTTCAGTGTCATCTGGAGTCTAACTTTAGAACACTTGTATTCCTCAGTTAGACTAGTGAGAGGTAGCTTCAGGATCCCTTTGCCGTAGAGGCCGATGTTACTTAGACATTGTGGAATGCCAAGCCACTTTTTTGCATATGACGTGATGGTTCGCTCCATCTTCTCCACAGTGGTTACTGGAACTTCATACACAGTGAGTGGCCACATTGTCCGGGGGAGGAGTCCAAATTGTAGGCACCAAAGCTTCAGTTTCCCTGGCAATAGTCTTGTCTATGTTATCCAGGCTCTTCGCGATCTCTTGCCTTAGTTGTTCTTTGTTGTTTGTCTTTGAGGCTTGCATTGTACCATCTGCCCAGGCTTTTGACAGGCTGCTCAGACACCGTTGGAATTGGGTCTTCGCCGATGTACAACCTTGTATCTCTCAGCACCCCCTTGATAATGGAGATGCTTCGAGATTTACTAGGCTTGAATTTCATTCGGGCCCACTCGATGTTCTCCTGCAGCTTTCCAAGTAGACGCTTAGTGCATGCTGCAGTAGTGGTTAGTGTTGTCATGTCGTCCATGTAAGCCCTGATAGGTGGAAGACGGAGCCCAGCCCTGGTTCGTTCACCACCCACCACCCACCTTGAGGCCCCCATGATGACTTCCATGGCCATTGTGAAAATCAGGGGTGAAACTGTGCAGCCTGCCATGATGCCTACTTCCAAGCGCTGCCATGTTGTAGTAAAGTTGGCTGTTGTGAAGCACAGCTGCAGGTCTTGGAAGTAGTTCTTGACCAGTGTGGTGATGGGCTCTGGTACAAGGAAGAAGCTAAAAGATTCCCAGAGAAGTTCATGGGGAACTGAGCCAAATGCATTGGCCAGGTCGAGGAAGGTTACATGAAGATCTCTCTTATCCTTCTTGGCTGCTTGGATCTGATGCCAGATCATGCTTGTATGTTCTAGGCAGCCAGAGAATCCTGGAATTCCAGCTTTCTGTACAGATGTATCAATGTATGTGTTCTTTACCAGGTATGTGGACAGCCTCTGAGACACCACGCTGAAAAAGATTTTCCCCTCAACATTGAGAAGACAGATTGGTCTGAACTGGCTGATTTCCGATGCATCCTTTTCTTTAGGTATTAGCACACCACCAGCCCTTCGCCAAGCCTTGGGTATTCCTTGCTTCTGCCACACTACCCTCATGAGTTTCCACAGAAAGCGTAGTACATCCGGTGCGTTCTTGTAGAGCTTATATGGTACTCCGTTAGGTCCCGGAGCCGATGCTGCTCTTGTTCGTCGGACTGTGTTCTCTACTTCTTTCCATTTCGGAGGGCTAGTGTCCAGGTTGAATACAGGTGGTTGAATTGGCGGGATGTCAGGTGGGATGACTATATGCTCCTGCCTTTTTGAGTCGTGGTGAATCTTTTCCAGGTGTTGCTCCAGTTCCTGCTTTGATGTTTTCAAAGTTCCGCTTTTTTCCTTTGTGAAGAGGTCTTTGACAAACTTGAAGGGGTCTTTATAGAAACGAGTTCTTGTGTTTTCTTTCTTCTTGCGAAGCTTCCTCAAGTTTTCCGCTCTTCGCAAGGTTGCTAGCCGGCTCTTGATGTCTGCTTGGAGTAGCATGAGACCTTCCCTCTCAGCGTCGTCTGCTTTTTTCCATAGCTTTCTTATCTGCCTCCTCTCTCTGATAAGCCTGTCGATCTCCTGCTGCCTCCTGGATTTAGCTGGCGGTGGTAGATTTTTTCCACTTCTCCCTTTGCTCACTCCAAAATGTTCTTCTCCGTAGTTGTAAATTATGTCGCCCATCCTTTCGATCTTTCCCTCTGCTGTGCCTGTTTGTTGCTCCAAGATTTCTGTTAGGTCCCTGTTGATTGTCTCCCATTCTTTCTTGTCAACAGATTTGGGCCACTTTACGCCAGGTTTGTGCCCTTTGATCTATCTCTCCATTGGAGGTCTTTGTGGTTGTGTGGGCTCCTCCACCAGCATGTCTGTGCTTGTATTACCTTCTTCAGATACAGGGGTGCTGATGCTCTGCGAACTTTGGTTTGTGTCCCGTCGCTGTGCTTCACTCCACTGACTTGACTGATTACTTCGTAACAAGTATTGATCAATGCGAGGCCCTTGTCTCTGCTCTCTCAGGCACCTTTTCCTCCCTTGATGGATCTTTAAGCCCATTGTTGATGTTACTTTGTTCCAACCACAGATGCACACCTGAAGTTTGTGTCCCACTGCTGTTGTTGCTGTCTCGTGTGTTGTGCTCTCCTTGTTCGTAGTGATTTCCGTTCCTAGGTCAGTAACCGTGTTGTCAGCCAATGAGCCATCTTGCGGCCCCGCTCTCGCAGGCTCTAGGGGTATTTTCCTTTGTTTACTTTTCATAGCATTTTGCGGGTGTCTCCAATTAGCTGAATCAGCGTTGGGGACTGCCATCATGGGGAGCTAGCCCATGACAGCCCCAGTGGGATCTGTTCCCTCCTGTCAGCTGTCTCTCCAAGCTGTCACATGGACTTTCCCATGTTGTCAGCTGTCCTTTCACAGCCGTCACTGGACGTGTCCAGACGATCAGAATAAAAAAACACAGGACGAGATGTTGAACAGTCCCTTGTGCCAAATGTGGAGAGTACTCACTCGAGATGTCCTTGTTGTTGAGAGTGGTAGACAGACAACGTGGGGGTGTGGGGTGTTCTTGTGAGTTGTATGGGATATGAGACTTGGTCAGGGTTTAAATTCCAGGACAATTGGACAAGCGACAGATCTTCAGTAGTGTGCCCTTGCATCATTGGGTGTTTCGGCCTTCAAACACTATACACCCTCCACAAAGGTGGCCCGCCGAAGAATGATCAGTCCTCAGCTTGTGTCCCGTGCTCAACTGTTCCTGAAATTCACCCTGTTATACTGCTGTTTTTAGGGCCCAACCGGGGCCCTTCCGCTTGAGTCAAATCCACTGGCTGCTTCTTTCGGCTGCCTCTGAGACTGCTCTGATGGTCCTCCGCAGAGCCTGACCGTGGCTGCCGAGTTCCCTCAGCAGTCTGATGGTAGACGACGCCACATATCCTCTGCATCCCACTTCAACTGGATAGACTTTGGTGTTCCAGCCACGCTGCCTCGCTTCTTCTGCTAGCTCTGAGTAGCGCAGCTTCTTACGTTCATAGGCCTCCTCCACAGAGTTCTCCCATGGGACTGTGAGCTCTATGACGTAAGCAGTCTTCACCGAAGGGGACCAGAGCACCAAGTCTGGCCTGAGGTTGGTAGAAGCAATCTCAGGTGGGAACATCATTACGTGCTAAAAGCCGGTAAAGGAAAGCATATAATGCTTAAAATACTTTCGAACAACTGCATAGGCAGCCGCATAAAGGTTGCAAACAACCTTGTTAAATGAGTCATCTTCAGCTTAGGAACCTTGCAGAAGAATGAAACAAGGTTGTCTGAGATGGAGCAATACACATTTTCAGTAGATCAACATTTGTATTACCATATTTAGAGTTAAAAAAAGACTGACTGACATCTAAGTTTATTTTCAGAGTTCCAACAATCAAATTACGCTGATTTGGTGGAATGGCCCAAAAAGTGTATGTTATTAAAGGTGAAAAACATTCATGTGAGATAATGTAGTTTTCAAACAGTTACTAATCTCAGCACACAGCTTTAAGTGATAAGGACATACACGCCTCTAAAATTTGAGCAGGATTAGTTGTAAAAGTGTCCCTCCAGTGGAACAGTTAATCAGTTAATAACTCAGCCAGTCACTCATCGATTACTAACTTTAACTATGTCTCCAAAACATGTGCTCAAAAGTTTTTGAGCATGACAATTAGAAAATATAGTGTATTACATGTTGCTTATCTTTTACTGTAAGCATGAGTAATTGTGATAAAAAATAGCTTTTAGACCACATTAGCACAATAATCTTAGTAAACACAATCAAAAAGTCAGAGGAATTTAAACTACTCATGTATTATTTAAATAAGGATAATTAATCTACTCTAAAAGGAAAGTCAGTATTTTGACATTTAAATGTAAAAATGAAAGCCTTCATTTATATATTTTATCTACACAGACCAAGGGTGCCCAAAGTGTAGTTATGGGTATCGATACCAGTGCGGATGTAAATAGAGGTAACTGGATTATGTCTGAAATAACAAGACTGAAAGGCAAAGTAGACATCCATATCTCATGTGTC
>NC_084739.1:51853422-51880922 GCF_033978785.1 Entelurus aequoreus | reverse complement strand
CCAGGGAAGACTGGCTGGCAGCAGGAAAGACTGCACCAGGGGTGGAGGGGCTAGTTACCCTTTTCCATATGTCTGTGAAGCAAGCTCCATGGACTCCCTAACCTAACTACAAGCAATATAAGGAAGAAACAGCCCGGCGGTCCACCGAGAGGCGGGATGAAAGATGGACCAATCAGGACGGATAACACGGAAACGACTGGCACAACAATGACGAACGAGCAGAGGATCCTCAGAGAATGTGGCTGTGGGTGGGCCAAGGAAACAGCCTGCGAATACACCAGGGAAAGGCAAAATGCGGTGGTGGCCGCAACCAGATGCAAGCTTGCACTGCAGAAGCAGATCAGACAAGGAGGAATCTTAGCCAGGTTGAGCACCACAGTGCTATTGATCCCACCATTGCAACTGGTCAGAGAGAGGAGGACCAGCCTTCCCAGCAGGACATGCAGCAACAACAGTACAACCTGCAGCACAGTGAAACACCAAGTAGAGAACCCACAAGAGGAACATCAGAGAAGCTTATCCAGAAAGCCAAAGTGAAGTGGCCAAAAGCCAACGACAAAGACTCCTGGAGCAGCTTCGATTTTAACTTATGCACCACCCTCCAAAGTGCGCTAAGAGGCAGTGTAACTTCCAAACTAAACATTATGGGAGACATTATCTACGAAGAAGGGAAAGAGCGTTTTGGATTGATGCCACAGAGGAAGATCGTTCCCAAACAGAGCGGGAGACGGGAGAGGGAAATCCTCCAGCTCGTAAAGGAACGCCGCCTCTTACGCAAGCAGTGGAGGAAAGCCAATGACCAGGAGAAAGTCGGCCTGAAGAACCTGTGGGACCAGATCAAAGTAAGACTCACACAACTGAGGAGAGCTGAAAGGATCAGGAAACGCAGAAGCCGCAGGGAGAAAGCAAGGGCAAGCTTCTTCCGGGACCCCTTCAAGTATGCTCGAAGCCTGCTAGAGGAAAAGAAGAACGGGACACTCCAGACCAGTGAGCAGGAGTTGGAGGAACACATCACAGTCCAGCTCAGTGATAGCCAAAAGGACCTCCCCCTCGGATCACCATGGCACGTACCTCGCCCACCTGAGCCTTCCTCGCAGTTTGACACCAACCCCCCGAGATGGGCTGAGGTTAAGCAAGTGGTTGAGCGTGTGTAGCACCCCTACTGTAGGATAGCAGGTTAGTACAACAATTAAGATTACTAGGTTATTGGCTGTATAATTGAGAGACTCGCAATGAGACGTTACGTACTTAGTGGACCACAGAACAACTGCTGGCAAATGTATTGCACAATAAAAAACTATAACACATGAACAGTGTGCTTTTTAAATTGTAAATACCCCCCAAAAATAAATAAAAATAGAGCTCTGTTGCAAAAATTCAAAAGTAGCAAAATAGAAGAAATGTCCTTTTTAAATTGTCCTTACAAAAAGTAAATTCTACCCGGGTAGTAATGAATTGAACACTGTCTATATTCCTTGGTTGGGAATCCTTAGTTCTATTGTAATCCGTTATTCCATACTGATTCGGTTCGATACTTGCGACTCTGATGGTGGATCAGTTCAGTTATAGGTCGCTGCAGAGTGTGGAAACCGATGCAGCTGGCCACACCACATCCAAACGCTCCCTCTCCGCAGACTCTCACTCACTGGGACTGGCTCGCCATCATAACTGAAGTCCAGTTTGGAACCAGACTTCAGGATCATACAAAAAACCAATCTGCACATAGCAGTACAGAATGTAATCAGTTAGAATACTCTTTTTACTCTTAGTTCTCTTCCATATGGTACCATATTAACTTCAATTTTAAATCAATAAACACAGTTACTCATTTTAACCATTTAGTCATGGACATATGAATACTGGTCGGTTCACACTGTACTCCATATAAGTCTGTAAAACTTTAACAGCAGCATCAAATCATGAAAACTATAGTAGCTTCACCTCTTAAGACTTCAATGAATGAAATGAGTTACATCCATTTAAGGATGTTTTACCTTTTTATCTTTAAATTATGAACTGTGAATTATCACTTTTTAAACCATCACAAAATAAAATAAATTATTATTTAACTGAAATCACATTTTGGTCATCATGTATTATAATGGTTATCATTTTAATTGTATCAATTTAATAAATGAAATGTATCAACAGTTCCCCTTTAAGCAACATGACGAGGGTGCTTTTAGCAGCATGGGAATGAATGCAGCTCCTCTGCTCACTGCTAAGGCTGAACACAGTAACATTAAATAAACCTCTCTTTTACACAAAACGAAAATACAATAAAGTTATCCAACTGCAACATGCTAACATGTCACAAGGCATTCTCTCAAGACATCATATTACTCCAATTGGTTTTGTACATTTTAACTCTGTGTCTTGTTATCAAACTCCTCTCCTTAGCACTAACAGGATGGCTAGGCTAACAGGCTTGCTAGTAGGCCTCACTCACAAAGTAACACTTACTGGAGTTCTCAGCAGCACAAAACACAGCAATCCAGCTCCCACTGGAACCAGGCTATCGTATGCTGCTTTTCCAACACTCGGTTTGAGAAGTGACAAGTATTTTAACTTATAAACCTTGTCTTTGTAACACAACGTTATGACTCGTGCCTTCACTCTTTGACGTTCAGTGAAGGAATGTCTGGAATGAGAAAGGTGCATGCGACCTCTACTGGCCAACATGTGAATAACGTGCTGCATGTATCATTAATTTAACCCTGTAGTGACCACATGACTTTGACACATCAAGTTTAACATTTTTTTTAAGTGACCAAAGTGACTTTGGCACACCATAGATTAGAAATGAATAATAGGAGAATATATTAGTGACACTATATTTCCATATGGGTTACACACTCCCCCCTTAAGTCAGCATGAGTCCCTTCATGTGCTATAATATCTTGACTCAAATTGCTATAACCTCATGACTGTCGTAGTCACCTAAGGAAATGAGTGCGTGATTGAAACTGTCTAGAAGACTTTGAGCAAAAGAGATGAAGGGTTTACCCAACTGTGGGTAGTTCAATCGGTCTGGTGGTCGCCGTGACCTTATAGATTGGCGTACCATATTGCCTTCCCTACAGTCATCAGGTAAGTCGGTTCCCTTGGCTTGAGTATCTTGAGCTTCTGGAATTTCAGTGTCATTTCCCGGTTCTCCATTTTCATTACTCTCCAACTGGTGATCTCCAACCACTTCAGGAAATTCCTTTTATTTTTCAACTGGCAACGCAGGCTCATTACCAGCAGAGGACTCCACTTGTGACTGGGTTTGTAGTGTCTCCCCCACTTCCTTTTCTGTGGGAGGATTGTCAGCTACAACCAGCTGTTTAGGGATGTTATAGACTTTTGTAAACCTCTTCCCAGTGAGAGCTGAGGTTTCCTCGGAAAAGACTGTGTACTCCTCTTCAGACTCAGAACTTTCCTCTTCTTGGACCTGAGGAGAACTTTGTCTTGTCCTGGGATGACGAATCGGCCTTGGCTGATTGGGTTCCTAATCCTCGACTTCAACCAATTGCCCGCATGGCAGCAGAAGATCCCTGTGTAAAGTGCGGACTGGACCATCTTCATCCACTGGCTGTACCTTGTAAACAGGTAAGTCTCCCATCTGTTGTAAGACACTGTACACAGCGGATTCCCACTTGTCAGCGAGTTTGTGTTTGTTCCTCAGACGGACATTTCTCACCAGTACTCTATCTCCCAATTCAAGTGCAGACTCTCTGACTCGTTTATTCCACTGCTGCTTATTCCTCTCAGCAACCTTCTGGGAGTTTTCAATGGCTGTTTGATAACTCTCCTCCAGTCGAGACTTGAGATTTCGCACATATTGGAAGTGAGATACTGGTGTTCCTTCCCTGACGGGTAGGTTGAATGCAATATCAACTGGAAGCCTGGGTTGTCTCCCAAACATTAACTCATAGGGACTGAACCCGGTGACCTCGCTTCTGGTACAGTTGTAGGCATGTGCGAGTGGTTTAACGAAATCACGCCAGTGACTCTTCTCTTTTTCTTTCAGAGTACCCAACATGCCAAGAAGCGTGCGGTTGAACGGCTCAACCGGGTTTCCCCTCGGGTGATAAGGACTGGTTCTCACTTTCTTGATACCGGCTATGGCACAAAGTTCTTTAATAGTGTGGGATTCGAAATCTCTTCCCTGATCACTGTGCAAGCGTTCAGAAAAGCCGTAGTGAACCAGGAACTGCTCCCACAGACACTTTGCAACAGTAGTAGCTTTTTGATCTTTCGTGGGTATGGCTACCGCGTATTTTGTAAAGTGGTCTGTGATGACCAGAATGTCCTTGGTATTGTGGGAATCAGGCTCCAGTGATAGGTAGTCCATGCAGACTAATTGCATTGGCCTATTTGTCTGGATACTGACCAGCGGTGCTGCTTTCTCAGGCGGAGTCTTCCTCCTAACACACCGGCCACAGGTTTTGACCTTGTGCTCAACATCCGCAGCCATTCATGGCCAGTAGAATCTTGACCGTACTAAGTCAATGGTACGGTCTATGCCCATGTGTCCCCTGTCGTCATGGAGACACTTGAGTACAGTGACTCTGAGGGACTCTGGAAGAATGAGTTGATAGATTGTTTCCTCTTCACATTTCCGCTTCCTGTACAGGAGACCGTCTCTCATCTCAAGGCGTTTCCACTCCTTGAGCATCAGTTTGAGTTCAGGAGAATTAGGACCGATGTTCCGAGGTACTGGGCCTCCAGATTCCAACAGATGAATAACATGTTTGATGGCAGGATCAGCTTCCTGTTGTTCTCGGATGTCATCCTCACTGAAGATGGGTACCGTCACATGACCTAATAATTCTTCATCACCGTAGATGTCTGGAACAGCGTCGGCGTTAAAAGCTAGGGATTCAACCAACGTGATGGAAGGTAAGTTGTCGGTTTCTCTTATCAGGTGTCGGTGACATAGGGCTGTAACTGCATCTTCAGGTAAGTTTAGATGGTCAGGTGACGATGATAGATGATGTGAGGTGAACCGCTTTATTCTCTCTTTTTCTTCCAGTGAAGCGTCATCCTCAACCAGCATTCCATGCGGTCGCCTGGAGAGACCATCGGCGTCTTGATTGCTCTTTCCAGCCCTGTACTTGATGTTGAAATTGAACGTAGAAAGGGCTGCTAGCCAGCGATAACTGGCAGAATCTAGCTTAGCTGAGGTGAGTATGTGAGTTAACGGATTGTTATCCGTTACCACAGTGAAGTTGTTACCATAGAGATAGTCCTGGAACTTCTCTAGGATTGCCCATTTTAAAGCTAGAAACTCCAGCTTGTGTGCTGGATATCTTGCCTCACTAGATGAAAGGCCCCTACTGGCATAGGTGATGACCCTTGATAGGCCATCCTGCTCTTGGTATAAAGCAGCTCCTAAACCAGTAGTACTGGCATCCGTTTGCAGTGTATAGGGGAGCTTTGCATCTGCAAACCCCAGGATGGGAGAAGATGTGAGCTTCTCTATGATGCATTCAAAAGAGTCCTGACAAGCAAGTGTCCATCGTTCTGCGAACGGCTCTTTTGGATTGAAATATTTCCCTTTACATGTCGTCATCTTCTGGCCTTTTCTGAGAGGTGGATAGCCAGAAGTGAGACTGTTTAGTGGCTTCACTATTTTAGAATAGTCCTTGACAAAGCGGCGATAATAGCCGGCGAAGCCTAAAAAGGACTTCAATTATTTTAGGGTCTGTGGCCTTGGCCACGTTTTCAGTGCAATGACTTTCTCGGGATCAGTCTCGACACCATCTCTTGAGACGATGTGCCCAAGATAACGTACAGACGTTTGGAAGAATCTGCACTTTTCTGGAGAAAGCTTGAGACCATATTCTCTTAGCCGTTGAAGGACGTGCCTCATGTTCCTCCAGGGAGGCAGAGAACACAATGAGATCATCAAGAAAGACAAGCACCTCTTTCAGGTTAATGTCACCCATGCATTTCTCCATTAGGCGCTGAAATGTACTCGGCGAATTGGTTATCCCCTGGGGCATACGGTTGAACTCCCAAAACCCCAGGGGACAGACAAAAGCAGCCTTGGCTTTGTCACTCTCTTCCATACCAATTTGGTAATATCCAGACTTGAGGTCCATTACGGAAAACCACTGTGACCCGGTGAGGGCGGAGAATGCTTCTTCGAGGTTTGGTAATGCATAAGCATCCTTTATGGTTTGCGTATTCAACTTACGGTAATCGACACAAAGTCGGACATCACTGTTCTTTTTCTTTACAACGACTATGGGTGACGAGTAGGGTGACTCGGACTCACGTATCACACCAGCTTCTAGCAGTGTTTTAAGGTGTTTCCTCACAGCCTCATAGTCATTGGGATGTATGGGTCTAGAACGCTGTTTAAAAGGTGTTTCGTCTTTGAGCTTGATACGATGCTTGACTTTGGTGGCATGACCAAAATCAAGGTCATGATGTGCGAACACATCAGAGTAACCATTGAGCTTCTCTGTGACTCTGGTTTTCCATTCCTCTGGTAGAGGAGAATTGCCGAAGTCAAATGTCAGGGTGTTGTTTGTGGACTGATTTGGAGAAAAGGTTGCACTACAACAGTTCACAGTATCTGCATTCTTGTCAGGTAATGGACTTTTTTCAACAATCTTATCAGGAACATGTAGTTTTGCGACAACACAGTTTGTGGGTAGTGTTATGTCATGGTCTGTCTCGTTTCTCAGCCAAACAGTCAACTTGTGCTGAGGCTGCTGGAGCAAAGTGACAAGGCAACAGTCAACGAAAATGCCACCAGGTAAGACAGACTTTCTTGGCTGTTCCAGAACTGCCAATGTCTCCGTATTTGCAGGATTGACTTCACCTGGCCTTCCACAAGGACTTTATCATGTGCAGTAATAACTTGCTGCGGTTTCCCTTTGAGTGTCATTAGACCTATTTTCCCAGTGCTCTTTAGCTTTTGTCTAAATTCAAGTGCACTGAGGATTTGTTTGTAGCCATGAACAGTTGAAGTGGTCTTTTGAGTGTTGTATTGGCACTCTTCATCATATAATACATCAAGTAAATTGGTCCCTATTAGAACAGGCAGGTCACTGCTGGAGCGTTGATCAGGGACAACTAATGCTAGAGTGTTCACTTCGGGTGCAGTGTCAATAAACTCTTTTGGCAACCTAATACTGACTTCTACATAGCCCAAATATGGGACGGACTGACTATTAGCACCTTCCACATCAAGAAGATTGAATGGCTGGATAGGCTGTTCTGACAAGTGCTCTGTGTAGAATGAGTTTGAAATCGTGGTCACCTGAGACCCTGTGTCAAGAAGGCAGCTACACTTTACACCTGACACAGTCACATCACTGATGCATTTGTTGCCAATTAAACCTTTTGGTATTTTAGATTGGTGCTTGGTTCTGTGAGAATAACTTGAAACATTTTGTTTGGAGCTTGTGTTAGTCTTTGTTCTTGTTTGCTCCTCAACAGGAACATGATTTATAAATCCTGTTTGCTTTGTTCGTCCCACAGCTTTTGTTTCTCTTTGAGTTCTTGGCGTTTAGCCTCAACAACCTCCGGGTTGGGCTCGTTGGGACAAGCTGGCGCTATATGTCCATCTTCGCCACAGTTAAAGCAATACCACGCTCGTGGTCTCTTTTTGCCTCTTAGGACAGCCTCCGTCTTAGGCTCTCTTTCCTTGGGTTTCTTTTGCTTAGCTCCCTTGGAGGTAGCCATTGTGGAAGATTCATCCACGGACGCTTTCAGGTTTGCCAACTGAGCTTGAAGTTGTGCAAGTTGTTTTTGTATTTTCTTTGTACTCTCATTATGGTTGTCCTTTACAGCAGCGGCTGCTATGTCCCTCTCATCTGTATCAGAGTTGTACACGTTCACATTATTAGACTGCACTTTAGCTTTGTGAAATCCAACATGTTGCTTCATACGACGAGATCTGGCAGCCTGCTTGTCTTCCTCCGTCCTCACTAAGAGCAACAACTTAGAGAACAAGGGTGGAGCATCCTTCTGCAGTTGGGACAGCTGAAGATGTGTGATTAAATTATTGTTGAAACATCCCCTGCAGAACTGTTTCAGCAGTTGCCGGTCTGCGTCGCTGGCAGGAATGCCATTCCTCTTTACTACTTTGCTCAGTATTAACTGTAGGCGATGTAAATAAGCAGAAGCCTTTTCACCCGGCTCTGCGTCGGTGGTAAGGAATGCTGCAAAGAGCTCCTCAGCATCATCCACAGTACCGTAGGCTGAGTCAAGAACATGCAAATAGTCACGTGGGCTCGACTGGGGCCCAAGATGCTTTACAACATTTACAGCTGGAGGAAGGAGACTTTCTACAATCCTTCTGACCACTTGCTCGTCAGGGATTGTGGTATCGCTGAAGTACAACTCGACATTACTACGCCAAGTGTCATAATCGACTTCCAGGCTGGGGCAGGGAGTTTTCCCAGAGAAAGGCTTCAACCTGGCATGGTGTGTTGACGACATGTCACTGCTCTTTACAATATGCTCCACGACCATTCTCTGCACCTCAGGTGTGTTAATTTGGTCAAGTGGTAGCTGAAAGGGTGATCTGGCACCACTAGGCAGGGTTTGTTTAAGTGGGACCGCATTCATATTTAGAGTGGACTGAGTTGGGGTTGGGACAGATGCCTGTTCAACTCCACTCTTGTGAGGAGTAGACGAGGGGGTTTGGTGCTCAACCTCCTCATCTCGTTGAGCTGGCCGGCTTTCTTGAATTCTGGCCAACTCCTCTCGCAGTACTTTCTCAAAGTCTGTGCCACTCAATTTTGCAATGCTTTCCAGCTCACAGAGGTAGAATGTGGTTATGTTTGAACCTGCATTAGCAGCATAAACACTAGATAAGAGCTGCACATAGTGTGTAATTTTGTCATCTGAAGAAGGTCTGTATATGGTAAATCACGTGCAAGAACACTAACACCTTCCCCAGATTTAAACTCAACAATAGCAGAATTTGGGAATTTAGCATCGGAACTGTCAATTTTAACCACTCTTTCAATGGACCCATATTGATTCAAAAAGTCAAATACCTCCTCATCTACTTCAGTACCAGACATGCCACTGACCAGTACTGAACTGGGTACCTTAATGTTTTTTGTAGACCAGTTGATCTGCCGTTTCTTTTCTTTTCTCTTCTGCCCCCCTCTCCCTTGTGGAGGGGGGCGGAACAGGATGAAGTGCTGGCTGTCCAGAGTCGGGACCCGGGGTGGGCCGCTCGCCTATGCATCGGTTGGGGACATCTCTGCGCTGCTGACCTGTCTCCGCTCGGGATGGTCTCCTGCTGGCCCCACTATGGACTGGACTCTCACTATTATGTTAGATCCACTACGGACTGGACTTTCACAATATTATGCTAGACTCACTCGACGTCCATTGCATCCGGTCTCCCCGAGAGGGGGAAGGGGGTCACCCACATCTGTGGTCCTCTTCAAGGTTCCTCATAGTCATTCACATCGACGTCCCACTGGGTTGAGAGTAGGGTTGGGTATCGAGTATCGAGTATTGATTGGAACCGGGACTAACTTTCCGATTCTCCCGGAATCGTTCAAAAGTTTACATTTCGATTCCTAGTTTCGATACCCAGTCCGCCGACCGGAAAAAAAGAATAAGTCCGCCGACCGGAAGAAGAAGCCGCTGAACACCAACGAAGAAGCGCCCACCGCCGGAAGTGTTATCATAGCCGAGCCTATGTAGCCGAGCGAGTCAGTCAAGCATGGATAGCGGGCGTCGGTGGTCGAAAGTGTGGCTTTACTTTACTAAAAAAAATGAAATATCGGCGAAATGTAACACGTGCGACAGGACTATTTCGTGCTTAGGAGGGTGCATGTCGAACATGATGAAGCGCCTCCGAGTTCATGGAGTACATATAAATGCGTGTCCCGTCTTCGACGCGCTGCGCCGACTGTCCTCCTCTGCCTCTTCCTCTGGCTTCGACGCCCAGCCTGGCACCTCGGTGACTGCACCGCATTCCGAATCCGGTAAGTAAAACAATATATATGCAATAAATAATGTGTTTTGCGCCAACGTTGAGGCAGCTAACAAATTAGCCCGCATATTTTTTCATAGGCAATTTACAACCTGCTAGCCAGGCTCCGCGATGTGCTCTTTCCTGCAGCATCATACACTTATGTGTAAAGGTGTTTTCATGAGGTTTCCTGCAGCATCATACACTTATGTGTAAATGTGTTTTCATGAGGTTATCAAAAATAAAGCTCTCTTGAGGAAAGTGTACCCCTGGGAAAATGTATTCATAATTTATAATATTTATATTCAAGTTCATAGATTTGATATTCATATTCTAGTTGAAAACAGCCCTGTGAGGAATTTATAGTAAAGTTCATAAAAAGTTAATATAATTAAAATTGATGGAGAATGTCAGACTATTTCATTCAGAAAGACTGTAGGTTAGCTAGCTCATTTAAAATATCCTAAACTTTTTTTTTGACCCTGCCTCTTAAAAGAATCAGAATCGAGAATCGTCAGGAATCGGAATCGAAACAAAGAATCGGAATTGTTCGAATTCAAACGATACCCAACCCTAGTTGTGAGTTTTTCCTTGCCCTTATGTGGGCTCTGAACCGAGGATGTCGTTTTGGCTTGTGCAGCCCTTTGAGACGTTTGTGATTTAGGGCTATATAAATAAACATTGATTGATTGATAATTTGTGTGCAGAGTCAATGGAGTCCTTTATAATGTGGGGGGTCCTCCCCCTGAATTCCCCTGTGTAAAGTTCTGAGGTGTCCCTACGGTCTTCTGTGCTGCCTTCTTCTCTCTTGGCACTTGGTGAAGGCAGTTGCATTCCTCCCCCTCTGTTTCTGCCGGCTGGCTTCTATGTATTGTCTTGTCTATACTTTTAAGAGCCTCTTTTTCTGCGCTATCCTTTGAAATCTAAACATGGAATTAATAAGCTGCAGCAAATGACAAAATCTTCTCGACGAGGAAAAAAAAGGTTCGGGGGAGCCCGGCTGCCCTGACAGAATGATCACTGCAGGCTATGTGAGAGACTCTTTGGAAAGATGGGAGAATCATGTGCGTCTCAGTGCTTTCCCTCGAGGATGTGGAAGACATCTATCTATTTGCAACTGTGATCGCAGGGCATCTGTTGATTGGGCTGGGCATTGCTTTGGTGTATTGTCAAATTTGGAAGACGATGGTTGCCGTCGTATTGGAAGGCATTGGTCTGGCTGTGGGAACACAGACTGTGGCAATTTCTGAACAGAATCGAAAGTTGGACAACATCATTAAAAGGCTTATTGAAATGCAAAAATGTATCAAATTGAGACCCAGCACGAACGATGAAATCAGACAAGCCATTGAAATGTCTACTTGAAAAACAACAATCGTTATCTATGATTCGGCTCCTTCGAATGGCCTTGACGCTGCTCTCAACAGACAAAGGCTGTTCTGAAAACACCCCTGAAGGACAGAGTGATAGCCGCTCTGACATCCCTTCCTCCTCCAATAACACCTAGGAGTTGAACATTGCTCGTAATGCATGCAGAGAGAGACTCCAAGCCTATAGACACAACAATACTACACACTGAACAATAGGCATAAGCACACACACACACCCCACCCCCCTCTCCACGCTTTTGCTCCACCCTACAGGTATGTTGGAACACGAAGCAGCGCCCTAGTGGCTGGCAGCTTCTGGCCGGATGTTTGCCCCCGTACCCGTCGTTGCAAGTCTCGAGTTATACGTTGTAATATGTATATATGCTTTCTATTAAGTTCTTTTTTCTCACTCCAGACTGGGCCCCCTCAATAGGAGCCCAGTCTGAGAACAACTTTTTTTACTCGTCCTCCCCCAGTGTCTACCTTTTTCCCACCTTTTACGGGGCGCTGTGAGTGGTGACCCATCAGCATTTCTGCTCTGTAACCCTGCACAATGTTTGTTTGTCCAATCTTGAATGGGTTTGCGCTGAAAACAAAATTGTGTGTACCCGTGCAATGACAATAAAGATCATTCCATTCCATTCCATTCATCACCCTCTGCAGAGCCTTACTCTTCACCACAGTGCAGCTCCCATGCCATACGCTTGTGCAACACAGATGGAGCTCCCAAGTCCAGCTTGCAATAGCTTCCAGAGGAAGTAGAGTCGTTGGTGGGCATTCCTGACCAGACAGTATGTGTTGGTGCTGCAAGTAAGGTCCTTGGTTATGTGCACACCCAGGTACCTGAAGCTGGAGACCACTTCCACAGCTGCTCTTTCGATGTAAAGGGGAAGAGGGGGGCCTCTGTCCCTTCTAAAGTTGACCACCATCTCCTTGGTCTTCTTCACATTGACACAGAGGTTGTTTTCTCTGCACCACTGCTACAGGTGTTCAGCCTACTGTCTGTATTCAGACTCATCAATGTTAGTGATATTCTGTGCTGTGCCGTCCGTCAACTTTACCATAAGACAGCTGGGGTGTCTCACCGAGCAGGCATACATGAGTAGAGTTTTCAGGAGGGAGGTCAGCACACAGCTCTGCAGAGAGCCAGTAAGTTTGGAGGGTGATGGAGGAGGAGACGGTGTTGTGAATCCTGACAGTCTGAGGTCTATTGGTCAAGAAGTACAGGACCCAGTTCTTCATGTGGGACTTACTCCAAGAGAGGAAAACTTCTGCACCACAGTCTGTGGGATGATGGTATTGGAGGCTAAGGAGAAGTCCAGGAAAAGCAAGCGAACATAGAAGTTTCTGCTCACTATGGAGCTCGTGGGGGCGTGGACAATTGTTGCAGTTTTTAGGCAGGTGGGGACAGATGCCAGTGACATTGAGGTGTTAAAGATGTCGGTCAGCACCTTAAACAGATGTTGTGCACCGTGTCTCAGTACCCGCCCTGGGATGTTGTCGGGGCCTGCAACTTTGCGGTAGGGTTGATCCTCTGAAGGGTTTTTGAGATGGCCGTAGAATGTATTGAGGGCATCTGGCAAGGAGTGGTACCCTGGACATTGTGCATCCCTAATGTTGTAGTTTGTGATGCACTTAATGCCCTTCCACATGCTCTGGGGATGGTGTTGATTGGCTTTCAAACACTAAAAGACATTACCATAAGCAGATGTTATTATCCTCCAAACGTTGGTAACATTGTAAGAACTGACTTACACCATTTATTGGATGGCAGTTGTAAAGGCTATGGCTCATACTATTACATAAGGTATACAAATGACAGAAACGAGACTCATTGTAGTCTCGTCATGGCTAAGTCAAGGGTTGCACCCTCAAAGATCACAAGCATCCCACGATTAGAACTCTCAGCTGCAGTAATATCAGCCAGGATGAGTGCCATGTTAAAGGAAGAGATTGAGGTGGAAATAAACAAGGAGTTTTTTTTACTGGACTGACCCTCATAGAGTTGAATTAGCATATATAAATAATGAGGCACGGATGTTCCATGGATTTGATACTGATACAAATAATTGGAACTACGTTGACTGTTAACGTTATGTTTGCGTGCCTCTCAGTTGTCGTCATGTTATCATGTCATCAATTATATAGGTGAAAATGACGCTGATTGGCCAAAATGTGCGAGCAAGTTGCAATTATTGGACAAAGTTGAGACGCTGCACATAATTTGCATTGAATTGAATTGTTTGAATTGGCACAATTTAGACAAAGTAAATTTCTGGAGAGACGATAAATATGTAAGAAGAAGCAATAAAAGGGTTCTGTAAAAACATGGATACTTCACCAAATATCTTGGTGTTAGGGGGTCTTCATAAGGTTCTACACTGGTAACTCGCTTTTAATACGCAATATGATTTTCATATGATTTGTTTCTTGGCAAATATATTTCATCACCATTTTGCCCTGATTTGGTCTTGGTTATCGTGGAATGCAGTGTCCAAACAAAAAAACTACATGTTGGTGAATGTTAGGG
This sequence comes from Entelurus aequoreus, assembly GCF_033978785.1. Classification (NCBI taxonomy): domain Eukaryota; kingdom Metazoa; phylum Chordata; class Actinopteri; order Syngnathiformes; family Syngnathidae; genus Entelurus; species Entelurus aequoreus. The sequence goes on along the minus strand of NC_084739.1, from coordinate 51,867,082 downwards.
GAATATTTTCCCTCCTTTTTGGCAGAATAAGAGCATCATAAGAATTGGCCTTTATGTCGCAAATGGAATATAAACACAATGAATATACCCTGTGTTATTTATGCACGCTCACACACATTTATCATTCTTAATGATGTTAAGCGGTAAAGGCCGCAAAGAGAGAGAATGTGTGTGGTAAGCACATACGTTAAGCTTCACTTTTAATTCTTAAGTTAAGGTTCAGTCATTAAAAAAACTGCTTAATCTCCTGATAGCTTGTTCGCTCTCTCTCCAGGCCTAGAGTCTCCGATTGTACTTACTCCTATTTTGTAGAATAAAATAGTTTAACTTTAATTCTGGTCACCACTCATCATTTTAGACAGCCTTAAAAAAACTAAAGAATCTGGCGGGACTATCCCCTCCTAAAAGGGAAAAAACCTAATATGACTCAGTCTTTGTACTTTTTTTCATTGAATACTACTACAAAATAATTCACCAAGTGGGCCAACCATTTTATAAAGAAGGTCATTTTGCTCACTGCAGTCTTTGCTGATTAAAGTCTTCAATAAAAGATTAAATGTTCATTTAGCAAATTCATTCATATGTTTTGTGTGAATGCTTTTCAGCATTTCACTTACACTATATTGCCAAAAGTATTTGGCCACCCATCCAAATGATCAAAATCAGGTGTCCTAATCACTTGGCCCGGCCGCAGGTGTATAAAATCAAGCACTTAGGCATGGAGACTGTTTCTACAAACATTTGTGAAAGAATGCGCCGCTCTCAGGAGCTCAGTGATTTCCAGCGTGGAACTGTCATAGGATGCCACCTTTGCAACAAATCCAGTCGTGAAATTTCCTCGCTCCTAAATATTCCAAGTCAACTGTCGGCTTTATTAAAAGAAAATGGAAGAGTTTGGGAACAACAGCAACTCAGCCACAAAGTCGTAGGCCAGGTAAACGGACATAGAGGGGTCAGCGGATGCTGAAGCGCATAGTGCAAAGAGGTTGCCGACTTTCTGCACAGTCAGTTGCTACAGAGCTCCAAAACTGTGACCTTCCAATTAGTCCATGTACACTACGCAGAGCGCTTCATGAAATGGGTCTCCATGGCCGAGCAGCTGCATCTAAGCCATACATCACTGAGTCCAATGCAAAGCATAGGATGCAGTGCAGTGGAGACGCGTTCTCTGGAGTGATGAATCACGCTTTTCCATCTGGCAATCTGATGAACGAGTCTGGGATTGGAGGTTGCCAGGAGAACGGTACATTTCGGACTGCGTTGTGCAAAGTGTGAAATTTGGTGGAGGAATTATGGTGTGGGGCTGTTTTTCAGGAGTTGGGCATGGCCCCTTAGTTCCAGTGAAAGGAACTTTGAATGCTCTAGGATACCAAAACATTTTGGACAATTCCATGATCCCAACTTTGTGGGTACAGTTTGGAGCGGGCCCCTTCCTCTTCCAACATGACTGTGCAAAGCAAGGTCCATAAAGACATGGATGACGAAGTCTGGTGTGGATGAACTTGACTGGCCTGCACAGAGTCCTGACCTGAACCCGATAGAACACCTTTGGGTTGAATTAGAACAGAGATTGAGAGCCAGGCCTTCTCGACCAACATCAGTGTGTGACCTCACCGATGAGCTTTTGAAAGAATGATCAAAAATTCCTATAAACACACTCCGCAACCTTGTGGACAGCCTTCCCTGGAGAGTTGAAGCTGTAATAGCTGCAAAAGGTGGATCGACATCATATTGAACCCTATGGGTTAGGAATGGGATGGGACTTCAAGTTCATATGTGAGTCAAGGAAGGTGGCCAAATGTTTTTGGTAATATAATGTAAGAGTATTCAACACAACTTTTTCAAATCTATTTATTGTGTGAATGCTGAAAGCTAGATTATGAAGCACAGGATAAGATGTAGATTTTCTTTGTGCAGGTACATAAGTGAGTGCAGTCTTGGTGGTAAGTATGGAGGGACGGGTATGGGGGTGTCACTTGATAACATTTGTGCAGTTCGGACACTAAAGCATGAAACCTGCCGATTGGCTATTAATAGGTCATAACCACCTCTAACATCTCTGGTATCCACTAATTGGGCATGTGGGCTTTGGGTTATAATTTAGGACACATCGTCAGTTGTGTTTCTTTAGATTACAGTGTGATTCGGTCTTTAATCACGAGACACGTTCACTAAAGGCAGACAGCTACAGGTTGATCAGACCTGAGCCTGCGTCAATCAAATTAGTCAGGAGCGTCGCATTGTTGAATAGTTGACTTATCAAGGGACTCTGCATGGCAGGGGCGTCCTTTTTCTAAGTCAAGCCACAGCTGATCGCAAACAAGGTTTGCGACTTAGAGGCCCAGCACGGGTCTTTTCTCCTCATAAATAAATACAAGTAATTGAATATCTTAACTTGGCACTATCTTGCTAGCATGTTCATATTAGCATGTTAGTATTTAACCATTCATTACATGTGACATACTTCTTAATAATTTAAACTATTTCCGCATTTCAAGATTCATACAGTACAATAATTCAATATTCAAACCATTTTTGCATTTAGTCTCCATATTTACATTACATTCTTTCTACACATTTTACATGTGTTGCATTTTAGTGCAGTGTCAGCTCTTCAACGTTCAAGCTATTCCTAAATCTATTACATTGGTTTCGACATTTATTCAACATTTCAGTTCAAATGTGTCCACCGAAAAAAGACTTTGATCACTGAAAACAGTGCTTCAGAAACCGGATGCTGTGATGTAAACAAGACGCACGCGGTTGTCTGAAGCAATGTGGGCGTAATTTTAATATATCCCAGTACTTGCAGACAGTAATCTATAAAATGTGCAAATATTAAGAGGACAATGGTGGCTTTCAAGGAGAGAAAGTCCAACTGGAGCAGCAGCGCAAAGCAAGTGTGACGTCAAGCTCGCTGAAGCTCGCTTTTCGATGCAGACATCCAGGGACAGCAGTAGAGTCTTTAAACACGAGTACATTTCATAATAACACCAAAAAAAGATGCTAGATTTGTTGCTAGTCATTTTTAGTAAAGAAAAACACACAAAAAGTTTCTACACTTGAAAAATTATCAAAAAAGTATAATGTACAATGAGCAGCAACAAGTGAAAATAGAGCAAAATAATAATACAAAAATATAAGATAATACTAATATAAAATACAGATTTGATTTAAATGTATGTACCGTATACATTTTTTGAGCTTTTTTTTCATATAGCAAATTATACGATGACATCATGGTGACCACACCCCGACATGTATCATGGCAATCAACAGGTAACCCGGATTATTCTCTTTACAGGCATGTGATTTGGACTTAATGAAAAACACTGAAAATAAGCCAGGGTCCAGGGCCGTTCCATGCTTTTTGTTTCTGTTATAGTGGATTCTGCCTTGGATTTTATAGCCAATTTCAGTCTCTTCGAATCCCTCTCCACTTCTAAATGCTCCAAATGCAAAAATCATGCTAAAATCATAAAGAGTACAAACAATGTTTATTCTTTTAGCTAACTTCCTTTATCTGAATAGCCATTTGTGATTTGTAGCATAAAATAACAAATATATTGCAGTCATGTTGTTTATGTTTCACAATGATTCAACTATTCAATGTCAAAATATAAACAGTAGAAATAATGAACAAAATGTCAGCTACTGTCTTATTCTAAAACACCAATGAAAATGAAATTTAGCATTGACACGGCTATACTGTAACAAAAGTCATCACAATCATTTGTGTTCTTAGATGTGTACTCCACGTCTTCCATGTCGAGAGCCGTTTAGAATTGGGCTTACATGGTAAACAACTAAAATGAATGTTTTGGGCATTGTTTTATCCAGATGCATACATTTGTCCAAATGTGGCAAAGTACACGCATTGTGGGTTTCCTGAACATCGTCTACATTGGTAAAAGAAACATTTAAGGAAGAGAATCCTTCTGCCATCTTCCATAGTTGTTTTAATATAAAAATTGCCCACTTCATTTGGGATGTGCATGTCTGTTGTGATTTCCCTTCCTGGTTCGATGACCCGCCTTATCTTGCCTCTGATTGGCCTGTCCGTAATATTTTGCCCTAATCTTAACCAATTGACTCATTATAGTAAACCAACCAACCAATCATGGATTTTCTTATACGTAAACCAACCAATCATCATTAATGTTTCTCATATATGTTGTCCCCTGCCCGTGGAGTTGTACTTGTCCATTACTCTCTTTCTCTTCTCCCTCTCTCTTATTCTGTAGCATGTAGCTTAGCTAACCACTACATGGGTCTTAAAAGAGCTAAGCTATGGAAATCGCTACTTGTTTAAGAAGTAGCAAAGCTACTGGCAAGCTACTGGGAAATGTAGTTCGATTTTTAAGTTAAATATTTTTAATGGAAAAACTTAAGTTTTTACCGTAAACCAGAATGGATTATCAAAAACCATACTCATTATGGGAAAAACTTAGTTGTTGGCAGGTATGGCAAGGAGACCGATCAAGATTTTAACACACACTGTAGGACGGAAAAAACAAAGAAAAACTGAAAATAATGTATTATATTTTTACAGAGATAAAAAAGACGGATTCGGACTATGGGCTTAAAAATCACATGCCTGTCTATAAAATATGTTTTCTGTTCTTGTATTTTGCTGTCTGGAATGGATTCAATACGAAGTGACTGCGTGGGTTCCCTCCGGGTACTCCCACCTCCAAAGACATGCACCTGGGCATAGGCTGATTGGCAACACTAAATTGGCCCTAATGAATGAATGTGAGTGTGAATGTTGTCTGTCTATCTGTGTTGGCCCTGTGATAAGGTGGCGACTTGTCCAGGGTGCACAGCTCCTTCCGCCCAACTGCAGCTGGAATAGGCTCCAGCAACCCCCCCTGACCCCGAAAGGGACAAGCGGTAGAAAATGGATGGATGGATGGATGGATTCATTGCATTTGCATTATTGCTTGTGGGGAAAAGTTGCTTTGCTTTTTGTACAATTGCATTTGTTGAACCTTTTAAATCTGGTTACAAAAAAAACAGATACCTCTGTATAATGTTTAACTTGTTACAAGTGGATTTGATTGAGTTATTGAATACAAACCAAAAGTGTAAATATTTAAATTGGCAGAAGAGTCACTTTGAACAGGAACAGTTGGAACCTGAGGACATTAAAGGCCTACTGAAACCCACTACTACCGACCACGCAGTCTGATAGTTTATATATCAATGATGAAATCTTAACATTGAAACACATGCCAATACGGCCGGGTTAACTTATAAAGTGCAATTTAAAATTTCCCGCCACACTTCCGGTTGAAAAACTTCTTTGGATATGACTTATGCGCGTGACGTCACAAAATCCACGGAAGTGGTTGGACCCCATCGGACCCGATACAAAAACCTCTTGTTTTCTTCGACAAAAATCCACAGTATTCTGGACATCTGTGTTGGTGAATCTTTTGCAATTTGTTTAATGAACAATGGAGGCTGCAAAGAAGAACGTTGTAGGTGGGTCGGTGTATAGCGGCTGGCTGTAGCAACACAACAAGGATTACTCACTTGGATAGCAGACGCGCTAGCCGATGCTAACCGGCCACCGCACGGATGATCGGGTGAAGTCCTTCGTCGATCGCTGGAACGCAGGTGAGCACGGGTGTTGATGAGCTGGGCAGATGATGGCTGGAAGGCGTAGGTGGAGCGCTAATGTTTTTATCATAACTCTGTGAGGTCCGGTTGCTAAGTTGCTAAGTCAGCCTTAGCGTCGTTAGCAACAGCATTGTTAAGCTTTGCCAGGCTGAGATCTATTAACCGTGTAGTTACATGTACATGGTTTAATAGTATTGTTGATCTTCTGTCTATCCTTCCAGTCAGGGATTTATTTATTGTGTTTCTATCTGCATTTGAGACAGATGCTATCACGTTAGCTCATGCTACAGAGCTTCGTCGATGATGGGTGTCCTTCGTCGCGCCGTCGATCGCTGGAATGCAGGTGAGCACGGCTGTTGATGTAACCGTGTAGTTACAGGTCCATGGTTTAATAGTATGGTTGATCTTCTGTCTATCCTTCCAGTCAGGGTTGTATTTCTTTTGTTTCTATCTTCATTTTAGAACGATGCTATCACGTTAGCTCAGTAGCTAAGTGTGTCACCGATGTATTGTCGTGGAGATAAAAGTCACTTTAAATGTCCATTTCGCGTGCTCGACTCTCATTTTCAAGAGGATATAGTATCCGAAGTGGTTTAAAATACAAATCCGTGATCCACTATAGAAAAAGGAGAGAGTGTGGAATCCAATGAGCCAGCTTGTACCTAAGTTACGGTCAGAGCGAAAAAAGATACGTCCATCACTGCCTCTCTAGTCCTGCACTGTAACGTTCCTCATCTAGGAATCTTTCATCCTCGCTCAAATTAATGGGGTAATCGTCGCTTTGTCGCTCCGAATCTCTCCCGCTCCATTGTAAACAAAGGAAAATTGTGAGGAATATTACCTCCTGTGACGTCACGCTACTTCCGGTACAGGCAAGGCTTTTTTTTATCAGCGAGCAAAAGTTGCGAACTTTATCGTCGATTTTCTCTACTAAATCCTTTCAGCAAAAATATGGCAATATCGCGAAATGATCAAGTATGACACATAGAATGGATCTGCTATTCCCGTTTGAATAAAAAAAAATCATTTCAGTAGGCCTTTAAGGTATAAAGGGTGTTTTCAGTGGGATGGTTGTTGTTCTATAAAGTGGATATGAGTTCCATCCGCCTGAAAACCAGTGTCCTCTACAGTCAGCATTTGTGTTGTGCATAAGAGGGCTAGTTAGTTTCCAAAATGTGACTCTAACAAAATAAATACACCTTTAAAAAGGGTGATGGTTTTCAGCAAGTTAATGCATTTTTGTGTGTAAAGATACAATGGTGGTCTCACTTCATTGTGGGGCAGCCCAGCAGCAGAGAAAATTGGGATCTTCTGTCCTCTGGCAATACTATTCATGCCATCAATAGCAGAGATGCCAGTCTGGATCATTTCCTCTGGGTAGATGCGGCACTGGGGATTGATGGGTTGGCCTGGAAAGCAAACAATGCACTGTCTAAAACACTGACTGGAATAACACATTTTATGGCGTGATCACTGGAGGTGGGTGTAATAATCAATTTATAGATGCATTGCAATTCAGGCATGGACAATTATAAAATGGATTGGTAAACGTCAATAATCAATAATCGATGTATTTACTGTACATAAAGTAATGCAGACAGTTCTAAAATGTGGCTGACTGCAACGAGCCACCTCACCAACAGATCTGACCAGCTCCTTTATTATAGGGCACTTATGTTGCAGTTTTGCACACATTTATATTAATCTAATAAATGTAATGGGAATTAATTTACCGTTTCTTATCACAAATGCACTGTTTTAAAAGTTGCAAGTGATAAACACTTTTTTAGTCAAATTAAATAATTGTAAAACTGCATCGATATACATAAGTTAAAAGAAGCATCAACAATTGTATTTTAATCTAATCGTAGCTCCTTAACCGTAATTGAACTGTAAGGTACCCTAAGAGTCCCACCTCTTGTGAACACACAGGCAAGTGTGCGGCCTGATTAATGACATGTGAATTGAGCAACTGGGCAAACCTAAATAAACTTTAAGTTTATGTAACGTAGCACAATTGCCACCTGCAATGTATGATTTTTTGCAATCAGAGAATTAGCATATTGTGAGGACACCACAACTACAAGGGAACTTAGTTAAGTAGACAACGCTCTGATTGGCTGACTCCTTTGACAAAAGCGGTTGTCAATGTACAGTAACCGAAATTATTGTTTGCATATTTACTTGTGACTGTGCAGAAAGTAAGTAGAATGTGTGATAATAAATAATGTTTTAACCGTTTGCTGACATGTTTTTCATCCTTGAGTGTAACATTTAAATGGTGCATTTTGTTAGTTGTGGAAAGAAGGATGAAAGAACGTCTGAGGAGTTTTAAATCATAGAGGAAAATATATTTTCTTCTACGATGAAACTTTGAAGGTAAATTACAATTCCTTTCCTTTGTATATGCCCATCCCACCCTTCTTTCTTAGATTGTATTGTGTTTTACAAAAAACAAATCTGTTTTTGCAAAATCACGCCGGTGAAAATTAAAAAGTTAACAATGCTACAACACATGTTGACATAAACAGATCATCATACTTGCCAACCCTCCCAAATTTTCCGGGAGACTCCTGAATTTCAGTGCCTCTCCCGAAAATCTCCCGGGACAACCATTCTCCCGAAAATCTCCTGATTTCCAGCCGGACAACTATATTGGGGGCGAGCCTTAAAGGCACTGCCTTTAGCGTCGTCTCTCACCTGAAAAGAAGACTATTATATATGTCTCCGTTATCCATAGGTTTATCTATAACCCATAAAGTTGGCAGGCACGGAGCTATTTCTCAGCGTGTGTTTATTCCAGCCGGCACGTTAATACACTGACACACAACATCCGGATTCCCATCATGCTTTGCTTCAAAACTACGGCAAGTTGTAATTTCCAAAATTTCCAGTCGGACAAACAATATTGGGGGCGTGCCTTAAAGGCACTGCCTTTAGCATCCTCTCACCTGAAAAGCAGACCATTATATATGTCTCCGTTATCCATAGGTTTATTTATAACCCATAACACGGTGGCCGAATGGATATAGTCACTCATGAACGGTCAGAGAAGCACAAGGCGGCGGCAACGCATTATTATGGGCCACCTTGCAAGCAACATTCCGTTCTCATTTGCGGATGTTTTCAACAAATTCGTGAAGGATATATTCCCCGATTCAGAGATCGCTCGCCAGTACTTAAATGGCAGAAGAAAAGCTGCTCAAATAGTGAAAGGTAAGTGTTTTTTTTTTTTTAAGAAGCAGCAAGTACAGTACAATTAGTAGAACAACTGTGTTTTCATTACTGTTTACTGTACTATATATATATATATATATATATATATATATATATATATATATATATGTAAGAAATACTTTAATTTCAGTGAATTCTAGGTATAAATATACCCCTCCCCATGTTACTGTGAGGAAGTTGCAAACAGCACCTTTAAGTGATGGTCGACATACTCAGTGTTGACTTAACACAAGTTCCACTCGGTATCATTTCAAAAGGTATGTTAAACTCTGCAGGTGGCTCTACTTGAAGTACAGACGGCTACAGATCAATTTTAAACTAACTAATCCCGGCGGGATAAGGGATGAGTACCTTTCACATTTGAACTGATACAGTACCGATTCCTAGCCCCTTAGAATCAATACCAGTACTCAATACTAGCAATTATCAATACGTTTGTTTGTATTTATGTGGTAATAAATGTTTTAACTTGTTTAATAATAAAATATATTAAACAAAATGTAGTCACTTTATTCTTATTCTTTTTTTCAATATAAAAAAGGTTTATCGTGATATAGTTTTCGGCCATATCGCCCAGCCCTAAGTACCCCTATAGAAAAAACTGCTCCAACAATGACGCCATCTTGTCAGTGGTTCATACAGCCCTCACCCACCAAGAGAGCAGAAACTCTTACAGACCCTTGTGCAGAAGCTCCCCTCTCTCGGACCGAGCTCCACATGGGTAACTTGGTCCTGGACTTCCTGAGCAATAGACCTCAGACAGTCAGGATCCACATCATTGTATCCTTCTCCATCACCCACAGTATTGGCTATGGCTCTACTCAGAGTTGTGTGCTGAGCTCCCTCCTGTTCACTATGCTGATAAATGACTGCTTGGTGAGACACCCCAGCTGCATTATAGTAAAGTTTGAGGATGACACAGGAGTAGTGGGATGCACCCCGAACAACGATGAGTTTGAATACAGACAGGAGGCTGAACACCTGGAGCAGTGGTGCAGAAAAATCCACCTCTGCATCAATGTGAAAACCACTAAGAAGATAGTCTTGGACTTCAGAAGGGACAAAGCTCCCCATCCTCCCCGAGCAGATGTGAAAGTGGTCTCCAGCTTCAGGTACCTGGGTGTGCACATAACCAAGGACCTCACCTGGAGCACCAACACATTCTGTCTGGTCAGGAAGGCCCACCAGGGACTGTCTCTCTCAGTCGTCCTCAGACGAGCTTCCATCGAAGTCCGCAATCCTTCCTGTTCTCCATACACCCGGCCAGCTCCGAAGAGCTTTCATCTCCCACATCTTTCTTCAGGATGTCCACGTACATTAGGACGGGACGTCCTCGCAATCGATGCCCGTGCCCCATAGGTTTCCCGGTGTCTGTGGCAGTGGCCGGCCAGCCTAATTCTCCTTGCTGCTACCTTCTTGCTGAGCCTCGGCAGTTGCCCGTATAGGTCCTTGTTGGTGATGTGGATGTTCTGGTCCACATTCAGAACAGCTCGTAGCATTCTGGTGTAGCACCCATCTAGGGACTTATGCAGGGTGTGTGTCAGGGTCCAGCTTTTGCAGACATACAGGAGGACAGACTCCACACCGACATGGAATAGGCTCAGCTTTATGTGTTGGAGGAGATTCGAACACCACACTAGCGCCTTCCTGACCTTAAGGTCCTGTTCTGTGGAGTTCCTCCAGGAACCCAAGTATTTGAAGTCATTGACCCCTTCTGATGTTGTAATTGGTGGGTGGTCCATGTGGATGTTAGGTGATTACCTCAGTCTTCTTTGCATTCAGTCTGAGGCCAACTTTAGCACATTCCACCTCCATTCTGTTCAGGAGTTCCTATGCCTGCTCCACGCGGTCACACATCAGGCAGATGTCATCTGCATAGTCTAGGTCTGCCAGGGCTACTACAATGTTTCGTCTAGACCTCCTTAGTATAATTTTGTAGCCAAGCTCCTGCTCCCGTTGGCTCCCCTTGGTCGCTTTCCTGAGCACATAGTCCAGTGCTATGATGAAGAGAAAGGGGACAAGAGTGTCTCCCTGCTGCACCCCTGCTAGGATTTCGAACTCCTCGCTGATGCCATCCGTGGTTACCACCTTGGCTCTTGTGCCCTCGTACATGGCCTCTATGGCCCAGAGTAGATTGGGGGGGACCCCGTAAGCCTTGAGGATTTTCAACATTATGCCTCTACCTATTGAATCAAATGCCTTTTAGAATGAAACACAGCACTGCTGTCAAGGTGTTCTTCTTCACCTCCTCGGCTCTTCAGTGATTCTCCTTAAGAGACTTTCTACCGTGGCCCTTCCCTTTCTGAAGCCATTTTGGTTGTCCCTCAGGTGTGGGTCAATGACGTCCCTAATTCGGTTTAGTATCATGCGGTTGTACATCTTCGCTATGACAGGCTAATGCCACGATAGTTGTCTGGCTTCGACAGATCTCTAGACTTGGGAACTGGGTTGATGGGCTTGATGTTATCTATACAAGTCTGGTTGCAGATCTCCAGTATGATGATGTTGAGATCCCAGTTTTGAAAACTGACTCTACTTCCTCAAGAAGCTACGGCGAGCTAAACTTTGGAGCTCAGTCATGAGGAGCTTCTACAACTCTGTGGTAGAAAGAAAGCTCTGCACCGGTATCACTGTGTGGGATGGCAGCTGCAAAGCGGTGGAGAAGAAGGCTCTACAGAGGGTGGTGAAAGCTGCACAACTTCCCAACACCTTGGAACTTTTCACATAGAGATGCAGGGGGGGGGGGCAGGGGAGGCCTCAGCATCATGAAGGACTCCAATCACCCTCCACACAAGCTCTTTCAACCCCTCCCCTCAGGCAAGTGGCTGCAGAGCATAAAAAGTAAAACCACCAGGTTCAGAAACAGCTTCTTCCCTGAAACTGTCAGACTGCTGAACGCTAGCCGTGCTCCATTGTCTGCCGCCGCACTCCCCACCCGTCCCCCCCAACTCCCCATACTGACTGCACTATTTCTTATGTATTAATTCATAGATCTTTCCGCACAGCATGTTTAGCCAGTTAAACTTGGTCCTTCCGCTTGTTAAATGCCTTATATTATTTTCTATGTATTACTGTTTTTCTATATTGCCTATTTATTACTGTTTTTCTTAATACTGCCAGGACCTGAGTCCAAATTTCTTACTGTATATGTGAAAATGTGTTTACAATATGGAAAATAAAGCTCCTTGGATCCTTGGATCCTGGAATTTTTAAGCACTGGCAACACTTTTTTTCCTTGTAACAAATCTCTTGTTCTCGTTAGCATTAACATTAGCCATGTTTTGCTAGGCGTTTGAATCTCCGCTAAGGAAGTAAGGGGGCTATAGAAGCTTATGGGGGTGAGAGATGTGCCAGAGCAAGAAGAGAAAAATGTAGCTTTTTTTTAGTTTAAATAGTCCGCAACAAAAAACTCGAATTTAGTGATACAAATCTGTGTATCGCCCACGCCTCGAACAAAAATATCAAAATATGGTTCCGTTTGATTTACCAGTACCCGGTAGTGCCAACGGAATTCTTTTGGTTATTATAAAAATACCAAATATGGTAATCGGTACTCATCCCTAAGTGCGATAAATCTTTCCTAATATTTTCCACTCTGTTAAAACGACTTAAAAAAGGTAATTAAAACCACTAAAAGCAAGGTGTGACTTTCTCTAGAATATATGACAAGCGTCAATGTTTCTAGTCAACTTATCTGGCTGTCAAAAATAAAATAAAATTTAACTTAACAGATTTTCTGGAAGATGCGGCGACATCCTAATATAATGGAAGTGGAACTGAATGGTAAGTGTGGCAAGTACCTGTAGTGTTGACCAAAGTCATTCAAAGTTTAATGCAGATTATGTTTATTGCTTCGGTGTCTCATTTAGAATTTTGGGGAATTGATATAGCTGGAGAATGTGCAAAAAAGTAAAAAAAAAGAATGCTAGACATGAGAAAAGAGAGGTACCCATGATGTCCAGATAGTCCTCAGCCAATACACTGGGTCCACGGTCGATAGGTTTGCCTGAACCATTGAACACTCGCCCTGAAAAACAATAGTTTCCTCTGTCAGATTGGTCAGAATATGTATATATTTTTTCATAATATTTAATCACATCTATTTTGTGTCAGACTCCAAACAGATGGGAGGGCTCTGATCTGATCTAATGTAGACATACATGCAAGTCAATACATGGACTACCGTTGGCTTACGCTTTAGAACACATTGAATAATAATTAGGTCAATATTAGATCAAATTGTAGCTCTAAAATCATATTTACATTACTCTCATGGTGCAATTAATCAGTTAAAGGGACAAGAAAAGACTACAGAGAAAACATGCAAATCCACATAGCATACCAAGCATATCCTCTGAGACTGGCGTACGCAGGATATCACCAGTGAACTCACACGCAGTCTTCTTGGCATCGATTCCTGATGTTCCCTCAAAGACCTGAACATCAAACATAACGTTACCTTAAAAAAAATGCCTTGGTGATTCAGAGGTTGAATCTTTTTTATGACGACGATGACTGCAAAATAATCCACACTGGGGAAAAAAAGTAGCATTGATAAAGAAAGTGAAAACACTACTGAATTCAAGAAAGAACTCAGAATAAATTATTGAGGTGTCTCTTCCCTCCACTCCCACCTCTCTGATCATTGTCATCTAAACCAACAAGAGTGTTAGGAAAGGATGGTCAATTTTCATTTATACATTTCATTCATTTGTATTTTATTGTTTTCTGCTTAAAAAACTAACTTTCTCTATAAAATGTGTTTTGTCTTCATATGGGGTTGTATACAGTTGGTTAA
>NC_084739.1:51690922-51845922 GCF_033978785.1 Entelurus aequoreus | reverse complement strand
CATTTGACCGCATAAACTGGTCATTTATGTTTTGCACATTACGTAAATTTGGATTTGGAGATAATTTTATACAATGGATTAAGATGCTTTAAACAAGTCCCATGGCATCAGTCAAAACCAATTTGACTGGACTATTTCAGAACCTTTTTTGTTAAAAAAAAGGAGTAAAACAGGGATGTCCTGCATCTGGATTATTAATTAATTTGGTTATTGAACCCTTAGCTGCAAAAATAAGAAGCGAAAATAAAATTCATGGTATAAAAATTGGCTCTCAGTATAATAACCTATCGATGTATTGTGACGACATAATTCTCTACCTGTCACATGTTAACTCCTCTCTTCACTACATCAATAATGTCATCACTGAATATGGCTGTTTATCAGGGTATGAAGTCAATTGGGACAAATGTGACATATTACCACTTAATAAACACTGCAAGAAATCACAAGTTCAGAACTCTAAAATTAAATGGAAAGAGGCAGAAATCATATATCTAGGACTACACATTACACCAAACATTTATACAAGCAGAGATCTAAATCTTAAACATTTAAAAAATAAGATAGAATCCAAAATGGATTATGTCCTTCACACACTTGTGAAGGACATAATGTCATGGCTGTCTTGAGTTTCCAATCATTTCTACAACTCTTATTTTTTGTGATAGAGTGATTGGAGCATACTTGTTGGTCACAAAAAACATTCATGAAGTTTGGTTCTTTTATGAATTTATTATGGGTCTATTGAAAATGTGACCAAATCTGCTGGGTCAAAAGTATACATACAGCAATGTTAATGTTTGGTTACATGTCTCTTGGCAAGTTTCACTGCAATAATGTGCTTTTGGTAGCCATCCACAAGCTTCTGGAGAGCTTCTGGTTGAATTTTTGACCACTCCTCTTGACAAAATTGGTGCAGTTCAGCTAAATGTGTTGGATTTCTGACATGGACTTGTTTCTTCAGCATTGTCCACACGTTTAAGTGAGGACTTTGGGAAGGCCATTCTAAAACCTTAATTCCAGCCTGATTTAGCCATTCCTTTACCACTTTTGACGTGTGTTTGGGGTCATTGTCTTGTTGGAACACCCAACTGCGCCCAAGACCCAGCCTCCGGGCTGATGATTTTGTCCTGAAGAATTTGGAGGTAATCCTCATTTTTCATTGTCCCATTTAAAGCACCAGTTCCATTGGCAGATAAACAGGCCCGGAGCATACTACCACCACCACGCTTGACGATAGGAATGGTGTTTCTGGGATTAAGGGCCTCACCTTTTCTCCTCCAAACATATTGCTGGGTATTGTGGCCAAACAGCTCAATTATTGTTTATATATAAATAACATGTATACATCATCAATCCATCTATGTTCTACCGCTTCGTCCTTTCGGGGTCGCGGGAGTGCTGTAGCCTATCTCATATATACTTACATCATGTTTATAAGACCTTAATGGAGGTGTTTGGGTGTTTTTAAGGGTTTTTAAGCCAGAATAGAGCAGCTCCCATGGGCTCCATATATATACAGTATATATATATATATATATACACACATACATACATACATACATACATACAGGAGCTGCTCTATTCTGGCTTAAAAACCCTTAAAAAAACACCCAAACACCTCCATTAAGGTCATATAAACATGATGTAAGTATATATGTAATGTAGTAACAAACACATTTATAGGAACGTTTCATATTTACGTATTGTGATCATTTTAAGCATACACAGTCATTACTTTAAAAACGCATCACGACTTTTGCTTTTTTTCCCCTAACTCCATCACTGATTACTGCTCACTGTAGACTTTATGAGAGCCAACAATCATAATAAACATCACTTACTGTGCAATGTCTGCTGTCATCAGGGTGCCAACTGCTAGAATGTTATGTTCGCATTTAGATGACGAATGACTTATAATCCTCGCGAAGAATAGGGGGGTGACACAAAGCGTCTTTTCGTGTCGTTCTTGCCATTTCAGGGTATAAATTGGCTGTCAAAGTGTACCAACTTGTCGGAATATGTCCTCGTCCTTCTATTATCCAGGTGAGATGAGTGATTTATGAGCTACAATAAAGGTTGACGAGCAAGAAAATGAGGACGCAGCTCATCAGTCGATTATGTCAACAATTGCACACAAGCTCAGCGCCGTAACAAATAGTTCATCTGCGTTAGCGTTTATAATATCAATATCACTAATACTTGGTTAATAATCAAAACACAAAATGTAAATGGACTATTGTTGGTGCTTTTTGGATGGTTATTTATTGGGGTTTATGGGAGGAATAGAGGATCTCCCATTGGCTCCGCTGTAAGCAAACTTTTATTTCTGAATTAGAATGCATTTAAAAAAAATACATCCGTCATCATGTCTTTCATAATGATAGCCTTGTTTGCTTCCAATCTGCGAGCTTCGATGACCTCCGCTAACTTTTGCAGCACTCGGTCGTGGCGCCATCTTTATCGGCCTTGTGATAATGCGGTTTTATAGCCAGAGAGGATGTGCTGCAAGCTGGGACTCGAGAGACCACCGAGGTGGCAAGGTTCTTCTTTCCCAAACCACCGGTGTATGTTTTGGGGGCTTGGGAGCGTGTCATATGTGGACCCAATCAGGAAGCTCAGCTTGGGGCAATTTTCAGAGATCAGCCTATGTGATGGTCCAGTCAGTAACGGCCTCTCTGTTTGTCCACCTACCCCGCTGGGATTGGCTCACCGACTTGATTTTATAACCCTTGTCTTCCTCTCTTCTGATTATTATAATTTTAAAACACAATACGAATGAGTCAATACTGTTGTGTTAACATCAGCCAACATGAGAAAGAAATTAATAGGTGCAAGTAGCCTCACCTTTACATTATCCAGAATCACCAGGGGCCCATTTACACCCGTCACCGTAGAATACGCTGGAAGAGAAGACAGTTTCATTGCTCATTTTGTCTCTCATGTCCGCTGAAAAAAGGCAATAGCTTGAGTATTCTCATGTTCTTTAGTGGTTGAATGCAAGCAATCAACTTGGAAACAAGTGTACATGCTTACAATGGCGGCGGTGAATGATCACAAGCTGACCTTTCAGTGTATGACTCAAACCGCTTTCATGCACTTACAGGTCCAAATGTCACAGAAAGGCAAATGTCATAAAAATTTAAAACATTCACTTAATAAGGAATGGCATGACAATCACACTGACACAGAGCAATCTTCTGAGCTCATGCTTAAAAGACTTGTGAATGATGAATAATAATAATAATAATAATAATAATAATGATGGGTCGTCAGTAACGAGGGTGAGAGAAAAACACATATGGACTTATTGGAAGTAACAGAATGAACAAGAACTTAACGTGGGAAAGAAGAAAAATAAAAGCATGGGCAATATAATGGCCTGTGAATTAAGTAGACATTTGGCTTGTTTTATTACTAATAAATAAAAGCCATCAGTCTTTGTTTTATTTGCAGGAGCTGTGCACAAGACCATTAAAAATGCATACAAATGTCATGTTTACTCACTTTTTACCAACTAAACATTTTTGAAGACTTCTGTATTATGTTCCCAGGTAAAATGGTGGACACATGCATGTCCAGGTTTGTCACATTTATGCAGAATTTAAATTCTGTTGTGATCAGCAGAGGCCTTACTCCTGTAACTCAAAATCTCCTTCCAAAGAAAATATACCATACAGTACCATTTTTGTAAACCCTTTTTTTGTATGATTCAAATAATCCCTCATTGGTGACTCAGTCTCTGTACTTTTTTATTAAGTATGACTGAAAAAAATTCACCATGGGCCAAAGAAAATTGCGTAGGTCAACACTTTAATTAAGAAGGTGAGAAACACTGTTGAATTCAAGAAATAACTCAAAGCTAAGTACAAAAGGTCCGCTTTCTCCGCTCATCGCCATATTCACCAATAAAAGTAAAGACAGGTAAAAAGTTAATTTCTACATTTCATTCATCATTTATATGTACTCTACATGGTTTTCTGCATGTAAAACTAAAATTATTCTTCATAAAATGCAGAATAATATTGTTGAGTGTCTGGAACAGATTATTTGAAATTACATAATTTTTTTTATTGTAGAAATTGCTTCTGTTTTTGTGCTACGTTTTGGAACATGTTACCCACTGTGTAAACAGAAGTACAACTGTTTACCCCAAAGCAGACCTGAGCAATTATTTTGACTCGGGGGGCCACATTGATGTAAAAAATGTATCTGGGGGACAGTGTGTGTGTATAATGCACACTCAGACAAACACACACACACACACACACACTTGCTGGACAAACATGCTGTAGCCTCAAAACTGCTCAGATTTGCCCAACCACATCCCTTCATCTAAACATGCTCTTGAAAATTCCGTTAAATGTAAAATAATGTCATTTAATAGCTCGCCCTTTCTTCATACAAATGCAACACAAGCCATGTTGGCTATGTTTTTAAAAAGAAATAATAACTATACTTAGCCTACAAATTGCCAGAAGGTCTCAAAAGAGATACATATGCTATTTACCTATGGGTGATGGTAATGTGGGGAAAATTGGGCTACATAATTATATAGAAACATCTTTGCAATCTGTAAGTCTACAACATCTTAATGGCAGATGCAGTAACAGAATAGAAGGAAATTTGTCTTGGCTATGCATTTACTCATTCATTATTGCAATCATGTTACATGCAGCCACAACACAAGGATGAGACATAAGCAAGAACAAATACATATGTGATTTTGAGATACTGGACATTGTTTACGTCTTGTTAAATTACTAAAAATCCAGAGCCTTATGTGGTTTAGTGTAGTTCAGGAGTTAGTGGGTTTTTTTAATATTCATTATCAATTACTATACACATGAAATGTAAAAAACAGATTAATACATCACTGCATTAGGAATTAGAAACGGTTTATGGGGAAAAAAATCAAAAAAATCTCTGTGTTGCTTTAACCATATGTTTTTTCTTTGGGTTACCAATCAGTTAAAAACTGAAAACTACTGTCAAAAGCGTAATATTAAGGAAAGATTTTGCTTGAATGTGAGTGAAATGCTCTCATTGTGAGAAGAAGGAACATTGGTCTGGGGAAACCTTTTATTTTTTGGGGCCGCTCATCGTCCCCAAAACACTCACCCGCCTGCTCCTGTCAAAACAATGTCGAAAAAACCACTTAAAAACCAACTAAGACTGCAAACAAACTACAAAGCTAATGCTGGCTGGGACAAGTATTATTTTAGATAATTTTGTTTGAACCACATCTAATTAAAACTAACGGTTGTACACTGTACCAAACCGAAAACTGGTCACAAAGCCATGACAAGATCCGAACCATGGATTTTGTGAAGCATTCCATCCAGACATTGCATATTTCAGATAACGTCTGGTATCATGTATTTCAAATGGTATACAATGCTTTGATCAAGTGCACATTGAGGGTAAAAAGAAAACAAGAAAAAGTATATGTTACACTGAAAATTAATCAAATCTTCTAAAAGCATGTTAGAAAACAGCCTCATAAAACCAAAAAATAACTTTTTGGCCACAATTTCAGATATGTTTGGCACAGAGATTACACTGGTGTCTTGATTGAATCCGAATCTTTCGAAAAAATATTCTGGCTGAATGATCTAAAACAATTTACACCCAAGAATAAATGTTATTGTTATATTCATACTATATCCATACTGTACTAGCCATCCTGAGACATTTTTAATGTGCTAACTACATATGGTGGACTGGGAGCACATTTTTGCAATAGTGATACGCTGAGCTTTATTGTTGTCGCAATGTCAAAGTTGCGCAGATCTATCTGCCTATTTGTCCTCCATCCAAGATTTTGAGCATAAAATGTTGATAAAATGTCTCGAGTCATACGGTTTTCATTGACTGACCATTTGTGTTACCTTGTAAAGACAAAATTAAGGCTATTCATCTGATCCATGTAAATATTGCCAACATTTAGAAAAATATACCCTGTTATTACAACTTTGTGAGTAATCAACCATAAAAATAATTTACATGTAAAAAAATATACCCTGTTATTACAACTTTGTGAGTAATCAACCATAAAAATAATTTACATGTAATCATCATTAGAGTGAAAGTATACCTTGAAATCTATGTTGCAATTGAATGTGAGATTGGTGTACTGTATGAAACACAACCAATACAAACCAATGCACTGTCAATACACTGTACCCTCAAAACTAGTGCTGGGCAATTACGGTAATCGAAAAATAATCAAAACTGACATATACACCTTCAAACTGACGTAAAACCTCTGGGCAGATTATTTATGTTTTTCTACTGATAATTGTCCCCTCAAAACACACCACTAGTTGTGTATTTACATAACAGGCTGCCAGAAGTTGCTAAGTGTGAAGACTGCCAAAAGAGCAGCAGCAAAAAAAGGAGTCGGGTGTTCCCACTTTGGTTTTATTAAGGATGTTGTCGACCAAAAAGCAGTGAAGCGCAAACCCTGCCGACTAATAGTGTTTGTGTCCAAATTTTATGCATAAAATGATGTTACCAATATGAAGAATGCATGTCACAAAAAAGAGAGACTCAGCCTACCGTACATATAAACTCCCGACAACAAGTGTCATCATAAAGCACTAAGTCATTAACGGAATCAATTACAAACGCCACACAATATGGAAAGGACAGCTGTAAGAACTTAACGTGATAGTTTTGTTGTATGAATGAACTTTTTCATAAAGTACATATATATATATATATATATATATATATATATATATATATATATATATATATATATATATATATATATATATATATATATATATATATATATATATATACATACACACACACACACACACACACACACACACACACACACACACACACACACACACACACACACACACACACACACACACACACAGGACTGTCTCAGAAAATTAGAATATTGTGATAAAGTCCTTTATTTTCTGTAATGCAACTAAAAAAACGAAAATGTCATACATTCTGGATTCATTCCACATCAACCGAAATATTGCAAGCCTTTTATAATTTTAATATTGCTGATTGTGGCATACAGCTTAAGAAAACTCAAAAATCCTATCTCAAAAAATTTGAATATTTCCTCAGACCAAGTAAAAAAGAAAGATTTATAACAGCAAAACAAAATCAAACATTTGAAAATGTCATTAATGAACTCAGTACTTGGTTGGGAATCCTTTTGTGCGGATTACTGCATCAATGCGGCGTGGCATGGAGGCAATCAGCCTGTAGCATTGCTGAGGTGTTATGGATGCCCAGGATGCTTCAATCGCGGCCTTTAGCTCATTTGCATTATTGGGTCTGGTGTCTTTCAGCTTCTTCTTCACAATACCTTACAAATTCTCTATGGGGTTCAGGTCAGGGGAGTTGGCAGGCCAATCGAGGACAGTAATGCCATGGTCAGTACACCAGTTACTGGTGGTTTTGGCACTGTGGGCAGGTGCCAGATCATGCTGGAAAATGAAATCATCATCTCCATAGAGCTTTTCAACAGATGGAAGCATGTAGTGCTCTAAAATCTCTAGAAGCGTCTGACTTGGGCTATGGAAAATAAGCACTGGACAGTTGCAGAGTGGTCCAGGGTCCTGTTTTCAGACGAAAGCAAGTTTTGTATTTCATTTGGAAGTCAAGGCGCTAGAGTCTGGAGGAAGGCTGGAGAGGAGCAAAATCCAAGTTGCTTGAAATCCAGTATGAAGTTCCCACAGTCAGCAATGGTTTGGGGAGCCATGTCAGCTGCTGGTGTTGGTCCACTGTGTTTCATCAAGTCCAGAGTCAATGCAGTTGTGTACCAAGAGATTTAGAGCAATACATGCTTCCATCTGTTGAAAAGCTCTATGGAGATGATGATTTCATTTTCCAGCATGATCTGGCACCTGCCCACAGTGCCAAAACCACCAGTAACTGGTGTACTGACCATGGCATTACTGTCCTCGATTGGCCTGCTAACTCCCCTGACCTGAACCCCATAGAGAATTTGTGGGGTATTGTGAAGAAGAAACTGAAAGACACCAGACCCAATAATGCAAATGAGCTAAAGGCCGCTATTGAAGCATTCTGGTCATCCATAACACCTCAGCAACACCACAGGATGATTGCCTCCATGCCACGCTGCATTGATGCAGTAATCCGTGCAAAGGGATTCCCAACCAAGTACTGAGTGCATTTATTGACATTTTCAAATGTTTGATTTTGTTTTGCTGTTATACATTTTTCTTTTTTACTTGGTCTGAGGAAATATTCTAATTTTTTGAGATAGGATTTTTGAGTTTTCTTAAGCTGTATGCCATAATCAGTAATATTAAAATAATAAAAGGCTTGCAATATTTCAGTTGATGTGTAATGAATCCAGAATGTATGACATTTTCATGTTTTTAGTTGCATTACAGAAAATAAAGGACTTTATCACAATATTCTAATTTTCTGAGACAGTCCTGTATATATATATATATATATATATATATATATATATATATATATATATATATATACACATATATATACATATACACACACACCCACACCCACACCCACACATAGACAGATAGACAGACAGACAGACAGACAGACAGACTATAAGTCGCAGTTTTTTTCATAGTTTGGCCGGGGGTGCGACTTATACTCAGGAGCGACTTATGTGTGAAATTATTAACACATTACCGTAAAATATCAAATATTATTATTTAGCTCATTCACGTAAGAGACTAGACGTATAAGATTTCATAGGATTTAGCGATTAGGAGTGACAGATTGTTTGGTAAACGTATAGCATGTTCTATATGTTATAGTTATTTGAATGAGTATAATAATATGTTACGTTAACATACCAGGCACGTTCTCAGTTGGTTATTTATGTGTCATATATTCAGCCTGTTGTTAACTATTCTTTATTTATTTAAAATTGCCTTTCAAATGTCTATTCTTGGTGTTGGGTTTTATCAAATAAATTTCCCCAAAAAATGCGACTTATACTCCAGTGCAACTTATATATGTTCTTTTCCTTCTTTATTATGCATTTTCGGCCGGTGCGACTTATACTCTGGAGCGATTTATACTCCGAAAAATACGGTATATAGATACATATCTATCTACAGCGTGTTCATAAAGTCTGGGACGGCGTGGCAATCTGAGGGTTACTGGGGTTCAATCCCCACCTTCTACCATCCTAGTCACATCCGTTGTGTCCTTGAGCAAGACACTTCACCCTTGCTCCTGATGGGTCGTGGTTAGCGCCTTGCATGGCAGCTCCCGCCATCAGTGTGTGAATGTGTGTGTGAATGGGTGAATGTGGAAATAGTGTCAAAGCGCTTTGAGTTCCTTAAAAATGGTAGAAAAGCGCAATACAAGTATAACTCATTCATAAAGTCTGGGTACAGATGTGTGAATGGTTTTCAGATAAATTGGATGAAAATATCCATTTTAATAAAGACTTTGCGTTGTCATTGAAAATCACGGAAATCATGTTGAAAATATTAACTATCAACATTAGGTTTGAATAAAATTGTTTTCTTTTAAAAAATGATGTGTTTTTAATCATGTGTGTGTGGTCACTATAACGTCTTTGAGTAATTTGCATAATTTGCTATGATGAGATGATGTTCTTTGAAAAGACTAAAAATATGTATACATACATTTAAAAATAAATGTTTTATCATTAATTTGTATTAACATATATTTTTTATCGTTTGGTCATATGTTCAATTGTGGCTGCTTTTTGTACAAGGTACTTTGAGATTTGTTAAGTGTTTACAGACTTCCAATTACTTTTTTAAATTAAAAACAACTAGCAACAAATCGAGCATCTTCTTCTGGTGTTATTATTTAATGTATTTGTGTTTAGAGACTATTCTGCCCCTTGATGTCCCTAACGTCACACTTATTTTACACGGTTGCGCTAGTTGGACTTTCTCTTTTTAAAAGCCGCCACTGTCCTCTTAATATTTGCACATTTTGGTGATGGCTGTCCGCGGGTATATGTGCAATATATATACAAATCATGTCCACATCGCAGCCATGCTGCCAACGCTCTAAACAATGGCGTGCGTTTTGTTTACATCCATTTTTGGTATCGCTGTTATTGGTGATCAAAGTATTTTTCTCGGTAGTCAAGTTTTTGGTAAATTACTTGTCAATAGTGCGCAAATAATAGGCTATACAGTATATGTCAATTCCTACAGTAACGGCCTGCTAATGTTAATGTTTTATGTTCGTGCAGTTTGGATTTGACATCAGTTTTTCCCATGTTTGCCAACACACTGTCCGTACCTGAAAGGTGATTGGCGAAAAATGAGGAAGTGTTGTGTGTCTGGGGAAGCACAAACTCACGAGACAAACGTGTTTACACTGGAGGTAAACATGTTTGAACTGTGCCGTTGTTTGTTATAAGATTGGTAATAAAAGCTAAACATAGTGTCGGGCTTTGTGGGATTACTTCTGGGGGCTACAATATATTATATACCGGTACTTTAATTCGTTTTCAAGTAGAAAAAAAAGCTCCTATTTTCAAGGTGTGGCTGTAATAAAAATGCTGTGGCGGCGCGCCACATTAAATTACATCAAGGGGAAACCCTATATATATATATATATATATGTATATATATAGCCTATTATTTGTGCACTATTGACTAGTGATGCAGAGACATTTCTGTTGCCAAAAAAAAAAAAAAATTACCACAGGAACAGCACTGCCGAAACCAGCTGTTGTAATGACGTACGCAATATGCACATAGTTGTCTGGAGCAGAGGCAGCATGTCTGTCTTACTTTACTATATCTGACATGTACCCACGGACAGCAATCTACAAACCCCAAAACCAGTGAAGTTGGCATGTTGTGTAAATCGTAAATAAAAACAGAATACAATGATTTGCAAATCTTTTTCAACCTATATTCAATTGAATAGACTGCAAAGACAAGATACTTAACGTTCGAACTGGAAAATGTTATTTTTTGGAAATATTAGCTCATTTGGAATTTGATGCCTGCAACACGTTTCAAAAAAGCTGGCACAAGTGGCAAAAAAGACTGAGAAAGTTGAGGAATGCTCATCAAACACTTATTTGGAACATCCCACAGGAAACAGGTGGGTGCCATGATTGGGTATCAAAGCAGCTTTCATGAAATGCTCAGTCATTCACAAAAAAGATGGGGCGAGGGTCACCACTTTGTAAACAAATAAGTAAGCAAATTGTCGAACAGTTTAAGAACAACATTTCTCAAGGCATTTAGGGATTTCAACATCTAAGGTCAGTAATATCATCAAAAGGTTTAGACAATCTGGAGAAATCACTGCATGTAACATTGAATGCCCGTGACCTTGGATCCCTCAGGCAGTACTGCATCAAAAACCGACATCAGTGTGTAAAGGATATCACCAAAGGGACTCAGGAACACTTCAGAAAAATCACTGTCAGTAACTACAGTTTGTCGCTACATCTGTAAGTGCAAGTTAAAACTCTACTATGCAAAGCGAAAGCCACTTAACAACACCCAGAAACGCTGCCGGCTTCCACTTTGCATCAGTCCATATAAGATGGACTGATGCAAACTGAAAAAGTGTTTTTTGGGAAACTGTGGATGTCGTGTCCTCCGGAACAAAAAGGAAAAGAATCATCCGGATTGTTCTCAGCACAAAGTCTAAAAGCCAGCATCTGTGATGGTATGGGGGTGTATTAGTGCCCAAGGCATGGGTAACTTACACATCTGTGAAGGCACCAATAATGCTGAAAGGTACATACAGGTTTTGGAGCAACATATGTTGCCATCCAAGCAACGTTATCATGTACGCCCCTGATTATTTCAGCAAGACAATGCCAAACCACGTGTTACAACAGCGTGGCTTTATAGTAAAAGAGTGCGGGTACTAGACTGGCCTGCCTGTAGTCCAGACCTGTCCCCCATTGAAAATGTATTGCACATTATGAAGCGTAAAATACGACGACGGAGATCCCGAACTGTTGAACAACTTAAGCTGTACATCAAGCAAGAATGGGAAATAATTCCACCTGAAAAGCTTCAAAAATGGTCTCCTCAGTTGCCAAACATTTACTAGTGTTGTTAAAAGGAAAGGCCATGTAACACAGTGGTAAAAATGCCCATGTGCCAACTTTTTTGCAATGTGTTGCTGCCACTAAATTCTTGGTTAATGATTATTTGCAAAAACAATAAGTTTCTCAGTTTGAAATATCTTGTCTTTGCAGTATATTCAATTGAATATAAGTTGAAAAGGATTTGCAAATCATTGTATTCTGTTTTTGTTTACGAATTACACAACGAGCCAACTTCACTGGTTTTGGGTTGTGTACAAAATGTTCATTGTGGCAACTTTTAAGGAGAGAAGGCTCGCAGCAACGTGAAACGTGTGAGTGAAGTAGAATTTTGGGGACAGTAAGGCTCATCAGGGACTTGCAGCGACAGAAGTAAAGGGTCTCTAATTAAGAGTACAGTCTACCATAACACCAGAAAGAGATGCTAGATTTGTTGCTAGTCATTTTTGATAAAGAAAAAGTCACTAAAAGTCTCTCGACACTTGAAAAATTCTAAAGAAAACATTGTATAATAAGCAGCAATAATTAAAAAATAGCTCAAAATGATATAAAATAAAAAAATATACATAATACTGATTAATAACAGATTTATTTTTAAATGTATGTATACATTTTATTAGATTTTTTAATGAAAATATATGCATCGTAGCTGATTGCGCAAATTATAAGATAACATCATGATGACGCCCTCACCACGCCCCAAGCCAAGCTCCCACCCCCACAGGTATTTTGGCAATCTGGGGGAAACCCTAGGAGATTTGCATTAATAAACATAAATCAAAGCTGCATTAAAAATGTATTGATTTATTTATTATTGTGGCCCCTGAAATGTAATCATACTTGTGAGGTTCCCTAAAAGTTCCACTTCTAAGCCCCACTGCACAATGACATTTTCAAAAACTTAAGGAAACAAGTGATATCTTGCATGATGCTTCTCATCTTTAGTCAGCATCTTCATGACGGTTAGTGAGTGTTAGGGTGGTGAGGTTAGCGAAGAATGTGAGAATGTGTGCTGGATACTGAGGCAATTAGCATCTTCACTCTCAGTGGGACTGTGGGAATCCCTTGTAGTTGCAGCTAAAATGTGAATTTGAAACACTGCATATCACAGCAGCCATAGCTTTGTTGAACTCATTTGTTTGAATGGTGGCGCCCCACACCCTTCCCAGCGCCGACCTCCTTAGCCACCCCCCCAACGGCCCACTCCTGACTGAACCAGGCTGGCGCCCCCATCCCACCACCCAATCCCCCTTTTTAACTGGGAATTTGAATTGTGTTGGAATGCTCTATGCTTCTTTTCTCTGGCACTTGAAGGGCCTATTCAGTATTTCACACCAAGGTGTCCATCAGGGTGTGAGGTCAGGCTACCAAAACAGCCTATAGTGGCAGATTAGTACCAATTAACATCTTTGTTCACAAAGGCTCTGGCAGCTGAACAGGCTGCAGGATGACCCACACTGTGAGTTGCATGCAAGCTAAGAGACCACTGTACTCCAACTGAAGTAGTAAAAAGGGTAGAGAAGTTTGCAAGAGAGCAAACTGCTTTAATTTTGTCTTTTTTTTTTACTGAAATGCCACATAATAGCCTATGCTGAAGTGCCATGGTTATGTTTTTATTATGATGGGAAAAGTGCAACTACATATTCAAAAGTTATACACTTCAGGCTATGTGCACTATTCATGCGCAAAAAGAATAACAATAAATAATTCTTTAAAACCCTTGAACAACATCTAATGATTCTTCCCCACTTCTGAGGATGAGGAGTAATTTAGGGTTTTTGGCAGAATGCTCTACAAAGACGGTTATTTTTGATAGTTTGACCTAACACCCACAGCAGGGCACTTTCATGAATGCTTTGATTATATATAAAAAAAAAGACCACATGGGTGATGTAGCTGGAGGTCGGGCTGGGCAATTTTGGCAAAAATCGAAATCACGATTTTGATAAATGCATGACAATTTTTTTCTCAACTCAATTTATTCTTAGTATTTTTATTATTTTGAACAATTAATGCTTTATTTATTGAAAATAATGGAATTAGAAACATCAGATAGTATAAAAATGTTTTGAAAAAATACAGTTGCAAGAAAAAGTATGTGAACCCTTTGGGATTACCGGTACTTGGATTTCTGCATAAAATTGGTAAGAAAATGTCTTTTGCTTTTCATCAAAGTCACAACAAAAGATGGATTTGATTTGATTGGATTTAATAACTGGTTGACACTTTTTTGGCAGCATTAACCTCAACCAAACGTTTCTTGTAGTTGCAAATTAGACCTGCACATCGGTCAGGAGGAATTGTGGACCATTCCTCTTCACAAAACTGTTTCAGTGCAGCAATATTCTCTATCGGGTTGAGGTCAGGACTCAGACTGGGTTACTCCAGAAGGCGTATTTTCTTCTGTTGAAGCCATTCTATTGTTGATTTACTTCTATGCTTGGGGTCCTGTTGCGTTACCCATCCTTTTTTGAGCTTCAGTTGGCAGACAGATGGTCTTAGGTTTTCCTGCAAAATGTCTTGATAAACTTGAGAACTCCTTTTTTTCATCGATAAAAGAAATCCGTCCAGGCCCTGAGGCAGCCCCAAACCATAATGCCACCTCCACCATATTTCACAGTTGGGATGAGGTTTTGGGCAGCACGGTGGCAGAGGGGTTAGTGCGTCTGCCTCACAATACAAAGGTCCTGAGGATAGGTTGATTGGCAACACTAAATTGGCCCTAGTGTGTGAATGTGAGTGTGAATGTTGTCTGTCTATCTGTGTTGGCCCTGCGATGAGGTGGCGACTTGTCCAGGGTGTACCCTGCCTTCCGCCCGATTGTAGCTGAAATAGGCTCCAGCGCCCCCCGCGATCCCAAAGGGAATAAGCGGTAGAAAATAGATGGATGGATGTGCTGTACCTTTTTCCTCCACACATAGCGCTGTGTTCCTTTCAAACAACTCGATTTTGGTTTCATCTGTCCACAGAATATTTTACCAGTAGTGCTGTGGAACATCAAAGTGCTCTTTTGCAAACTTTTTTTGGACAGCATTGGCTTCCTTTGTGGTGTGAACTTCATTCTTGTTCAATATTTTACATAATGTAGATCCGTCAATAATAATGTCAGCATGTACCAGAGATTTCTGTAAGTCTTTAGCTGACACTCTAGGATTCTTCTTCACCTCACTGAGCATTGTGCGCTGTGCTCTCACAGTCATCTTTACAGGTCGACCACACCTAGGGAGTAGCAACAGTGCTGAACTTTCTCCACAGTTTGTCTTACCGTGGACACGTGGACATCAAGGTTTTTAGAGATACTTTTGTAACCCTTTCCAGCTTTATGTACGTTAACAATTCTTGATCGTAGAGGAAGGGTTCACATCAGGCAATGCTTCTTGAGAACAAACTTATCAAAGGTGTGTGTTTTTTATAGGGCAGCCTTAACCAACATATATGATCTCGTCACGTTGATTAGGCTCCATGTTGTCTGAGTCCTGGTTCCAATCTGCTCTTGGAGAAGTCATTAGCCATTAGCCTAGGGGTTCACATACTTTTTCCACCCTGCACTGGGAATATTTACGTTCAAAAACAAGATGAAAACATTTATTTATTTTCTGTGCGGTATTACTTTAAGCAGACTGTGTTTGCTTCGGTGAAAATCAAAACCCATTTTATGACCAATTTATGCAGAAATCCAAGTAATCCCAAAGGGTTCACATACTTTTTCTTGCAACTGTACATGCTATTTTTCTCTTGGTAGCTACTTTAAAGGCCTCCTGAAATGAAATGTTTTTATTTAAACGGGGATAGCAGATCCATTCTATGTGTCATACTTGATCATTTTGCAATATTGCCATATTTTTGCTGAAAGGATTTAGTATAGAACAACGACGATAAAGTTCACAACTTTTGGTCTCTGATAAAAAAAAAGCCTTGCCCCTACCGGAAGTAGCGTGACGTCACAGGAGGAAGGGCTGCTCACATTTTCCCATTGTTTTCAATGCAGCGAGAGAGATTCGGACCGAGAAAGCGACGATTACCCCATTAATTTGAGCGAGGATGAAAGATTCGTGGATGAGGAACGTGAAAGTGAAGGACATTCCACACTCTCTCCTTTTTCTATTGTGGATCACGGATTTGTATTTCAAACCAC
Organism: Entelurus aequoreus; assembly: GCF_033978785.1. Classification (NCBI taxonomy): domain Eukaryota; kingdom Metazoa; phylum Chordata; class Actinopteri; order Syngnathiformes; family Syngnathidae; genus Entelurus; species Entelurus aequoreus. The sequence goes on along the minus strand of NC_084739.1, from coordinate 51,829,732 downwards.
CTCGGATACTATATCCTCTTGAAAATGAAAGTGGAGAACGCGAAATGGACATTCAAAGTGACTTTTATCTCCACGACAATACATCGGTGAAGCTCTTTAGCTAACGTGATAGCATCGGGCTTAAATGCAGATAGAAACAAAATTAATAAACCCCTGACTGGAAGGATAGACAGAAAATCAACAATACTATTAAACCATGGACATGTAAATACACGGTTAATGCTTTCCAGGCTGGCGAAGCTTAACAATGCTGTTGCTCACGACGCCATTGAAGCTAACTTAGCAACGGGACCTCACAGAGCTATGCCAAAAACATTAGCTATCCACCTACGCCAGCCAGCCCTCATCTGCTCATCAACACCCGTGCTCACCTGCGTTCCAGCGATCGATGGAGCGACGAAAGACTTCACCCGATCATAGATGCGGTCGGCGGCCCGGAGACGGAGGAAGTCAAGGTGAGGTCGCCGGCTAGCGCGTCTGCTATCCATTTCAAAGTCCTCCTGGTTGTGTTGCTGTAGTCCGCCGCTAATACACCGATCCCACCTACAACTTTCTTCTTTGCAGTCTTCATTGTTCATTAAACAAATTGCAAAAGATTCACCAACACAGATGTCCAGAATACTGTGGAATTTTGAGATGAAAACAGAGCTTTTTGTATTGGATTCAATGGTGTACCAATACTTCCGGTTCAACGATTGACGTCACGCGCATACGTCATCATACATAGACGTTTTCAACCGGAAGTTTAGTGGGAAATTTAAAATTGCACTTTATAAGTTAACCCGGCCGTATTGGCATGTGTTGCAATGTTAAGATTTCATCATTGATATATAAACTATCAGACTGCGTGGTCGGTAGTAGTGGGTTTCAGTAGGCCTTTAACTGTGTTCCAGATAAATTTATGTTAAAGTGAATGTTTTACTACTTCGCATTTAAGCTAGCTTGGTGGTTAGCATGGCTTGTTGTCTCCTTTTTCTGCTATGTGTGTCTGTGCAAGTTCCAAATTTTAGAGCCATCTCTTTTACTTTATCATATTTTAAAATAATCAATATTTAGACAATTTTCGATTCAAAATTGTCCATGATCTATGATCTATTTAGCCCGCCCCTAGTAGGGCTGTTATGTTGTTTCGATACAAAATGTGAGTATTGGATGCCAACTAAACAACCTTATTCAGTTTGTTCGGGTTGAAAGTCACTTTGAAAATTAGGGCTGGGCGATAACAGGATATCAATTTTAACCGCAATAGACACAAAATCAATATCAATAAAAAATGTGTCCGAGAAAACGTTTGATATATATATATATTTTTTTTTTGTCCGAAGGAACAGGAGATTGCAAAGCAAGGTTGGTTGCGTGAACAAAGGCACTCGCTAACTGAGCAACGCAGGAAGTTATCACTGATCAGTGGGAGTAATACGGTTACAGCTACTCAGGTTATCACTATCACTATAAAGTTTGGGTGCACCATCTTGTTGTCTCAACGTTGATTCTTTGCATGGAGTGAGAAGAGAAACTAAAAATTAGTGCTGCAGAGAGCAGAGGTGGGTAGTAACGCACTACATTTACTCCGTTACATATACATAAGTAATTTTATTTTTTTTTTAAATGTTTTAATTTTTTTTTTTTTAATTGTACTTGTCAGAGTAGTTTTATTGTAACATACTTTTTACTTGAGTATTTTTATACGGCCGGGTTAACTTATAAAGTGCAATTTTAAATTTCCCGCCAAACTTCCGGTTGAAAACGTCTATGTATGATGACGTATACGCGTGACGTCAATCGTTGAACCGGAAGTATTGGTATACCATTGAATCCAATACAAAAAGCTCTGTTTTCATCTCAAAATTCCACAGTATTCTGGACATCTGTGTTGGTGAATCTTTTGCAATTTGTTTAATGAACAATGAAGACTGCAAAGAAGAAAGTTGTAGGTGGGATCGGTGTATTAGCGGCGGACTACAGCAACACAACCAGGAGGACTTTGAGATGGATAGCAGACGCGCTAGCCGGCGACCTCACCTTGACTTCCTCCATCTTCGGGCAGCCGACCGCATCTATGATCGTCGCTCCGTCGATCGCTTGAACCCAGGTGAGCACGGGTGTTGATGAGCAGATGAGGGCTGGCGTAGTTGGACAGCTAATGTTTTTAGCATAGCTCTGTAGAGGTCCCGTTGCTAAGTTAGCTTCAATGGCGTCGTTAGCAACAGCATTGTTAAGCTTCGCCAGCCTGGAAAGCATTAACCGTGTATTTACATGTCCATGGTTTAATAGTATTGTTGATTTTCTGTCTATCCTTCCAGTCAGGGGTTTATTTATTTTTGTTTCTATCTGCATTTAAGCCTGATGTGCTATCACGTTAGCTCTGTAGCTAAAGAGCTTCGCTGATGTATTGTCGTGGAGATAAAAGTCACTGTGAATGTCCATTTCACGTTCTCGACTTTCATTTTCAAGAGGATATAGTATCCGAGGTGGTTTAAAATACAAATCCGTGATCCAGAATAGAAAAAGGAGAAAGTGTGGAATCCAATGAACCCTTGTACCTAAGTTACGGTCAGAGCGAAAAAAGATACGTCCTGCACTACACTCTAGTCCTTCACTCTCACGTTCCTCATCCACGAATCTTTCATCCTCGCTCAAATTAATGGGGTAATCGTCACTTTCTCGGTCCGAATCGCTCTGGCTGCATTGTAAACAATGGGGAAATGTGAGGAGCCTTTCCTCCTCTGACGTCACGCTACTTCCGGTACAGGCAAGGCTTTTTTTATCAGCGACCAAAAGTTGCGAACTTTATCGTTGATGTTCTCTACTAAATCCTTTCAGCAAAAATATGGCAATATCGCGAAATGATCAAGTATGACACATAGAATGGATCTGCTATCCCCGTTTAAATGAAAAAAAATCATTTCAGTAGGCCTTTAAACATCACATGTGCTGTGAAACTAGAAGAAACCAAATTATTGGACAAATCAGACTGCATAGAAACGCACCGTCTGTAAAAAGAGACATGATGTCAGACAAGGCAGCACAAGTTTTCAATGATTACTTTCAAACTAGTAAAAAGAACATTTACAAGAATTCCACTTTCAACTATAGAAAACATGCTGCAATAAATATAAATAAATTTTGTGTTTCACACACGCACACTCACATCAACTACAATTGTAGTCCAAGAACCAATTAAAAAAAAGCTACTGAATAAATTGGAAGTTACTCACAAGTTACTCAATACTTGAGTAGTTTTTACACGAAATACTTAATAAATTATTTTGATGACTACTTTTTACTTTTACCTGAGTCATATTATTCTAAAGTAACAGTACTTCAGTACAATCTATGGGTACTCTACCCACCTCTGGCAGAGAGTGAAGAAATTATCAATAAAAACAGGTGAAGTCACCTTGACAGAATGGCCGTTTTTTTTTACGGACCGTAGTCAGACCAAGGCGCTTGTAATCAGTGATACCACACCACCTTCACCGAGATCACGTATTGATATGTCTACATTTTCAAACTATGCACTGTTTTGTTACACTTTATTAAGCATTCCTTATGTATTCCTTATTTTTGCACTTTAATTTTAAGAGCTTATTGTTAAGTGATCAATGCGATTTTACTATTTTATTCACATTGATTGTTTTTTCATGGTTGTGTTGATATTTCCGTTCCTTTCTGCCTCTATAGCTGAGACATGTATAATCAGAGGAAGGTTACATTTGAAATAAGGATGTCTACATTTAATATATTTTTTCCCTGGTCCTTATTTTCGGGGAAAAAATATATACCAATATGTATCGATTTCAACCGATATATAACACTTATATCGTGATAAGAGTTTAAGTCATATCATCCAGCCCTAATGAAAATAAGTGTTGCCAAAATGAGAAGCATGCCACTATTTTTATTTTGTAAAAGTAGCTTTTAAAAGAAAAAACGATGGAGGCACCTGGTAAAAACAGTCCCATCATCCTAGTCACACTATTAGCTGGAGGTGGGAATCTTTGGGCACCTCACGAATTGATCTGATCCAATTCCGCCCCCAAAAAACGTATGTGCCTATTGCCTACACATATCCATCTATGTATATCTTTAATAGAATAAAATTCTGAACTGTACAGCCTAAAATATATTCTACTTCAGAGGCTCCACTGAATGATCAACATGGGGTATATTTGCATTATGGTGAATGTTGAACTACAAACCAGTTCAGACAAACCACATCATCCCCAATGATTCGCTGTGGTGTCAAAACTGACTAAAAAAACATAAGGAAGTTAATAGGATTGCGGAGAGAAATAACAAACAAGACTACCAAAGAAGTAACAGGTCATGTGCATTAGTTCCTGTTTGACAAAAAAGGTAACAAAAGACAGACACCAACAGAAGAGGGCCTTTCTCTATTACTGACAAGTTATTTGCTTAAGACTTAGACTGCGTGTCAAGAAACTTTTATTGAATGACACTGATTTCATACAATTGACTTCCATGGTGACAGACAGGATTTTAATTTATCACAATGACATTATTACCATTAATTAAATCTTCACAAAAGTGGTTTAGTGCCTTGGTCTGTCTTTTCAAAGCATAACAGAATGCAAAAGTAAAACAAAGACAAGCTGTTTAATAGGCTAATAGCTTTTGTTCCCTTTGACATCAGAGACACAATGGCCTCTGGGTAGAAAATACTTCATTTGTTTATTTTCTTGTTCTATCTTAGTGTTCTTGCATGTCAGAGCTCTGACAAGTAAAGAAAAAGTCACACAAACAATAAAAACAGTTCTTACCATTGCGATCTTATTAACCACTTGGGGGTTGACATATATTATAGCTGAACAATCAGCATTTTGCATTTTTGTACACATACGATGTGCCTGCACCGTTGCTCTGGCAGGCGGCAGGGGAAGGCGGCATCTTCCTCATTAGTAACAAAAGGTAACACAATCCGGTAAAAAGATTCAACAGGACAGCAGTCAGAGCCGACAAACTGCCGCTGCTAACTGTTAAAGCTAACAGCTGAAACTCTCGCTAATGTCACACGTCACTTGGCAACAGACACCAACTTTTAAAGGCATACACACGCACGCACACACATGCTACCCTCATGAATCTTCTCTCAACTGCATGACATTTAAAGTTGTTTTTTTTTTTTTTTTAACAGATTAATTACTTTACCAAGTAATAATTACATTTATTAAAGAGTAATTCCGTTAACAATTATTTTACTTTTTTAGTTAAGTAACAAGTAACTATAATTCATTACTTTTTATAAGCAGTTTTCAGAACACTGGTAGTAAAACTAAACTAAACACTTTGCACGTTTTGTTTAAAATACCAATATATATTGCATAATCGCCATTCGGCCTAAAAATACCGGGATATAATTTTAGTCTATACGGCCCAGCCCTATTTTCAAGCCATCTCGGCACTTATTTGCGGCGGGTACTGTTTGTCAGCTAACGGCCTCCATACTGATTTGTTTAAGCAAGTGGCGGGTGCAGGGCCCTGCTAAAGCCCGCTAATTAATATTAGCTTTTGCTAATGTATCTGCATGAAGTAGAAATAAATACAGTCCACCCAAACTTCGATGAAGGCAAATATTTAGGCACACTTCAGATTATACAATTTCCTGGGTTAGGAATTATAATTTCTTAGAGCTGTTTGTCTACAACGGGCAATGGGGTAGAGTTGAAAACAAAAGGAGACGTCAGTCTATCATCCATCATCATCAAGACATTCGTCACTTGATTGACATACGCGGCAACTGAGGGTTTTGTAAGATGACCGATGATATGGTAAAGGCTCACTATAAAGAAAAGACGGCAGGGAGAAACTCCAGAAGCACGTTTTATTTAAACAGACTCGTCTTTTTGACAACACAACTGCTGTCAAGAGCCAAAAGACCAACCGCACGGTTCCCGCCTTCACAATAAAAGCGCTGCACGCTACATCCCCTCTGCTTGTACAAAGTTATCTTCCAATTGATTTCTTCTAAAGAGTATATAAATGAAAATGGGAGCTGGACAACATAAGAAGCTAAAAACCGACCACTTCCATTTGGAATGGTATGGGGACTCTTTTTTTTAATTTATTTTTTATTGAGGGATACAAATTATTTTAGGGATACAAAATATTAGGGAGGTATTTATTTATTACTATTTTTATTCACCTTTTAAAGAGATGCTACTGTGCTAAGAAACTCCCGGCACTTTCTGATTTTGTTTGTTTTAATGTACTTTTTTTTTCTCAAATGAACATGCTTTATGCATTTAAACAAAGTTAAGTGTTAATAAGTGTTAAGAGTTTGTAAAAGTATTTATTACATTAACTGTAAATTCATATCGGCTCCAAATATAGATAATCGCCTCCTTCACCACTAACAATCTGTATCGGTCCGTCTCTAAATGATACTTAAGAAATTACAAAATGCAATTTATTTGCTGTAATGGAGGTGTGATTTAGGGCAGCGGCTCCACACTGTGTAGGAAGACACATAGTTAGGTGTTGGCCGTTTGTCAGCCAGGAAACCAAAAAAAAAGATAGTGTCAGTCAGATAGGGGATCAGCATTAAAAGCCACACTATAAATCGGCAATGGACAATCACATACTTTGTCTGGGAACGTCTGGCAGAGTCTCCTGTCAGAGAGAGTTTCAATTCCCACCTCCGGAAGAACTTTGAACATGTCACGAGGGAGGTGCTGGACATTGAGTCCGAGTGGACCATGTTCCGCACCTCTATTGTCGAGGTGGCTGATTGGAGCTGTGGCCGCAAGGTAGTTGGTGCCTGTCGTGGCGGCAATCCTAGAACCCGTTGGTGGACACCGGCGGTGAGGGATGCCGTCAAGCTGAAGAAGGAGTCCTATCGGGTTCTTTTGGCTCATAGGACTCCTGAGGCAGCGGACAGGTACCGACAGACCAAGCGGTGTGCGGCTTCAGCGGTCGCGGAGGCAAAAACTCGGACATGGGAGGAGTTCGGGGAAGCCATGGAAAACGACTTCCGGACGGCTTTGAAGCGATTCTGGAACACCATCCGCCGCCTCAGGAAGGGGAAGCAGTGCACTATCAACACTGTGTATGGTGAGGATGGTGTTCTGCTGACCTCGACTGCGGATGTTGTGGATCGGTGGAGGGAATACTTCGAAGACCTCCTCAATCCCACCAACACGTCTTCCTATGAGGAAGCAGTGCCTGGGGAATCTGTGGTGGGCTCTCCTATTTCTGGGGCTGAAGTTGCTGAGGTAGTTAAAAATCTCCTCGGTGGCAAGGCCCCGGGGGTGGATGAGATCGGCCCCGGGGGTGGATGAGATCCGCCCGGAGTTCCTTAAGGCTCTGGATGCTGTGGGGCTGTCTTGGTTGACAAGACTCTGCAGCATCGCGTGGACATCGGGGGCGGTACCTCTGGATTGGCAGACCGGGGTGGTGGTTCCTCTCTTTAAGAAGGGGAACCGGAGGGAGTGTTCTAACTATCGTGGGATCACACTCCTCAGCCTTCCCGGTAAGGTATATTCAGGTGTGCTGGAGAGGAGGCTACGCCGGATAGTCGAACCTCTGATTCAGGAGGAACAGTGTGGTTTTCGTCCTGGTCGTGGAACTGTGGACCAGCTCTATACTCTCGGCAGGGTCCTTGAGGGTGCATGGGAGTTTGCCCAACCAGTCTACATGTGTTTTGTGGACTTGGAGAAGGCATTCGACCGTGTCCCTCGGGAAGTCCTGTGGGGAGTGCTCAGAGAGTATGGGGTATCGGACTGTCTGATTGTGGCGGTTCGCTCCCTGTATGATCAGTGTCAGAGCTTGGTCCGCATTGCCGGCAGTAAGTCGGACACGTTTCCAGTGAGGGTTGGACTCCGCCAAGGCTGCCCTTTGTCACCGATTCTGTTCATAACTTTTATGGACAGAATTTCTAGGCGCAGTCAAGGCGTTGAGGGGATCCGGTTTGGTGGCTGCAGGATTAGGTCTCTGCTTTTTGCAGATGATGTGGTCCCGATGGCTTCATCTGGCCAGGATCTTCAGCTCTCACTGGATCGGTTCGCAGCTGAGTGTGAAGCGACTGGGATGAGAATCAGCACCTCCAAGTCCGAGTCCATGGTTCTCGCCCGGAAAAGGGTGGAGTGCCATCTCCGGGTTGGGGAGGAGATCTTGCCCCAAGTGGAGGAGTTCAAGTACCTCGGAGTCTTGTTCAAGAGTGAGGGAAGAGTGGATCGTGAGATCGACAGGCGGATCGGTGCGGCGTCTTCAGTAATGCGGACGCTGTATCGGTCTGTTGTGGTGAAGAAGGAGCTGAGCCGCAAGGCAAAGCTCTCAATCTACCGGTCGATCTACGTTCCCATCCTCACCTATGGTCATGAGCTTTGGGTTATGACCGAAAGGACAAGATCCCGGGTACAAGCGGCTGAAATGAGTTTCCTCCGCCGGGTGGCGGGTCTCTCCCTTAGAGATAGGGTGAGAAGCTCTGTCATCCGGGAGGAGCTCAAAGTAAAGCCACTGCTCCTCCACATCGAGAGGAGCCAGATGAGGTGGTTCGGGCATCTGGTCAGGATGCCACCCGAACGCCTCCCTAGGGAGGTGTTTAGGGCACGTCCGACCGGTAAGAGGCCACGGGGAAGACCCAGGACACGTTGGGAAGACTATGTCTCCCGGCTGGCCTGGGAACGCCTCGGGATCCCCCGGGAAGAGCTGGACGAATTGGCTGGGGAGAGGGAAGTCTGGGCTTCCCTGCTTAGGCTGCTGCCCCCGCGACCCGACCTCGGATAAGCGGAGGAAGATGGATGGATGGATGGATGGATACTTTGTCTCCAAAAAGTGTCTAATTCCGATTGCAGTATGCATTTCTAAAAATAATGGATACTTCGTTTTTATCAACACTTTGCTTGTTTTTGCTTTTAAAGAAACATTTGTTAATAGTTATTGTTTTGTAACAGCCAAATGAGCAGCACAGTTACAGTATAAACATTTATTTCGCAATGAAGTAGTCATCTTTATTGTTTGTTAGCACAAATTCTAAAATATATTGTTGAATTTTAAAACAGATGGTTAAATTTGAGCAACTGAATAAGTGTCCGCTTCATAATGCTATTAGTCTCGATGACTAGTTGTCTAATAGTTATCCCTAAAAATATATAGATTAGCTATGCCGGTTACACTGCTGATTGACATTTTATAGTAAATTTTGAGTTTTTTGTTGCAGACGATTTAAAAAATAAAAAGTCAACATTTGTCTCCTCTTGCTGCGGAACATTATTTGCCCACAGAAGCTTCCACCCTCCTTCCACCTTTCCTTAGCATAGATTCACTTACACAGCAACAACATGGCTAATGCTAATGCGAACAAGAGAGAGGGAGAGAAGTTTGTTCCAAAGAAAATAATTGTGTGGTCAGTTTGGATTTCCAGACATTGAACAAGTGACTGTACCCTGCAAAGTTTGTTTAAAAAAGGCAACAAACTTATTTTGGCATCTGAAACAGAAGCAGTCGCCATGTGGGAGAAATACAAACAAGAACGCAACAACAAACTCCCGCTAAAAAGCAGTTTACTGTGATGGAATTACTACTCAAGGTATCATGTATGACAAGAAAGAATCACTATGGAGAACAATCACTAATGCAGTCACTCTGCAGATCGCTAAAGAGTTGGTGCCCATAAATACTAGGGGTGTAACGGTACGTGTATTTATATTGAACCGTTTCAGTACAGGGATTTCGGTTCGGTTCGGAGGTGTACCGAACGAGTTTCCACACGAACATATTAAGTGGCCGCCTAAGCTAAAGTCAAGCTGCTCCGCTTCGTTCTGCCTGTGTCGTTCAGTACTCTGCAGCACGCAGCATTGTCCCACCCACACAACCATCTGATTGGTTACACCCAGAGCGGTAACAGCTAATCAGCAGTGCGTATTCAGAGCGGTAACAGACAATCAGCAGTGCGTATTCAGAGCGCATGGAGTCAGTGCTCAAGCGTCGTCATGAGCAGGTAAGCATCAGGCACCGGACTCTCCCCAAATTATAATAAACACCTCTCAGTCAACTACTAGTAACATCACTATGAGCCCGTTGACGTTCTAAAAACACAAAAGGCAGTTCAGCTCGCTCGCAGTCCTGGCTTGAGGTGAAGGCTAATTAACTTTTAGCGTAACGTTAGCTCATTTTGGGTGTGTGTGTGTGTGTGTTACGGACAGCAAAGCCCTGTCTGTCTGTTATTTCACTTTACCTTTTTCTGTGTTGATTGAGCTGTGTTGAAGCCGCAAAAAAGGACATTATGTTAAATGAAGAGTTTCTGTCTCAGATAGTTGATATAATAATGTAACTGCATCATTAAGCCTACATGAACTCCATGGTGTTCCGGGATGAATAGTCTCTCCTATTGCTATTGTACTATTTTTTCAGCTATAGTTACATTAATCATTAGTAATGGAGCAGCTTAGTTTTGAATGGCAAGGTCCCTGCTATCACATGTTGATAAAAATATAACATTTACATATTAAAAATCAACTACAGGCTTCCCAAATGCTGTAATAAATTAAGCATGATGAGTTGACTTGAAACTGTTTAATGTTGCACTTTTTATATGTGAAGAAAAGTTTTGTCATTTTATTTAATCTGAGCAACAATTTGAGGCAGTTTAATGTTGATTAACGTGGGCAGAATTATTATAGTGTTCCCAGTGTTAAAAGGATGAAGCCATTAATTACAAATTTGGTAAATAAATAACCAAAAAATTTATATTTTGTTGTTTTAAACTATAGACAACTTTCAATGTTGGAGTTTATTTGCATACAATGTGCAGTACTATTTTATTCAAGACAAAAGATTTGCACTTAACTAATCCCAATGTTGGAATGTATCATTTATTGACTACAACGTGCAATGCTACATGTATGTTTACAGTACTGTTGTATTCAAGAAATTAGAATAGAAGCCCCCTGACAACATAGGATCATTGGGACACTCAATATCCTCTACCACGATTAGGTGGCAGCTCAAAGAGATTTCAGGATGTAGTATAAGCAGTACATACATTGAATATGCATTTTTAAATTATCCATGTTTGTCTCAAAATATCCGGATATTTGGCATAACGCCGTATGGAACAGTTTGTGACATTTCTAAGCGGGGAGAAAAGAGCAATTTAAAAACCCCAAAACCAGTGAAGTTGGCACGTTGTGTAAATCATAAATAAAAAAAAATGCAATGATTTGCAAATCCTTTTCAACCTATATTCAATTAAATAGACTGCAAAGACTAGATACTTAACGTTCGAACTGGAAAACCTTTGTTATTTTTTGCAAATATTAGCTCATTTGAAATTTAATGCCTGCAACACGTTTCAAAAAAGCTGGTACAAGTGGCAAAAAAGATTGAGAAAGTTGAGGAATGCTCATCAAACACTTATTTGGAACATCCCACAGAAGAATAAACTAATTGGGCACAGGTGGGTGCCATGATTGGGTATAAAAGCAGCTTCCATGAAATGCTCTGTCATTCACAAACAAGGATGGGACGAAGGTCACCACTTTGTGAACAAATGCGTGAGCAAATTGTCGAACAGTTTAAGACCAACAATTCTCAACGAGCTATTGCAAGGAATTTAGGGATTTCACCATTTACGGGCCGTAATATCATCAAAAGGTTAAAAAAAAACTGGAGAAATCACTGCACGTAAGCGATGATATTGCGGACCTTCGATCCCTTCGATTCCATCACTGCATCAAAAAGCGACATCAGTGTGTAAAGGATATCACCACATGGGCTCAGGAACACTTCAGAAAACCACTGTCAGTAACTACAGTTTGTCGCTACATCTGTTAGTGCAAGTTAAAACTCTACTATGCAAAGCGAAAGCCATTTATCAACAACACCCAGAAACGCTGCCGGTTTCGATGGGCCCGAGCTCATCTAAGATGGACTGATGCAAAGTGAAAAAGTGTTCTGTGGTCTGACAAGTTCACATTTCCCAAATTGTTTTTAGAAACTGTAAACGTTGTGTCCTCCCGACGTTATCATGGACGCCCTGTCTTATTTCAGCAAGACAATGCCAAGCCACGTGTTACAACAGCGTGGCTTCATAAAAAAAGAGTGCGGGTATTAGACTGACCTGCCTGTAGTCCAGACCTGTCTCCCACTGAAAATGTGTGGCACAATATGAAGCCTAAATTACCAAAACGGAGACCCCGGACTGTTGAACAACTTAAGCTGTATATCAAGCAAGAATGGGAAAGAATTCCATCTGAAAAGCTTCAAAAATTGGTCTCCTCCGTTCCCAAACGTTTACTGAGTGTTGTTAAAAGGAAAGACGATGTTACACAGTGGTAAAAATGCCCGTGTGCCAACTTTTTTGCAATGTGTTGCTGCCATTAAATTCTAAGTTAATGATTATTTGCAAAAAAAAAATATGTTTCTCAGTCCGAACATTAAAGATCATGTCTTTGCAGTCTATTCAATTGAAAATAAGTTGAAAATTATTTGCAAATCATTGTATTCTCTTTTTATTTACAAATTGCACAAAGTACCAACTTCACTGGTTATGGGGTTTGTAAAAGCAAGAATAGCTATTAGAGCTGGGCGACTTGGCGGAAAACTATATCACAATTTATGTTTTTTATATTGCTCAATATCGATAATTATTGATACTTTTTATGACTTATTTAAGCCTGCCAATAAATATGGTAAAACAATTTCCAAATTACAAAAAGTTCTATTTATCAGTGGAGAATGTGTCTGGTAGCCAGGTAGGATGAGTGTGGCTAATGTAACAAAATAATTAAAGTAGATTTGAATGTAGTTGCAGATTTGAGACACTATGGCAGTAGTGTATAAGCTATTGAACACTACACATACGGGTTTGAGAAGCTACTCATTAAACGGACACATTGGAAGTGTCAGCATGTTGCCGCACCGTCTGCATTAAAACCAACAAAACTAAAGGCACATTTCTGTTACTGAGTTGATATGTCAAGATATTACAGTTTTTCTTCTCACTTCATCCAGTTAATCCACAGCAAGACAGGAAGACAGCGCAACCACACTAGTGTTATGAGTAGCCTATGTGTGTGTGTGGGTAAGTGATGTCAGTGAGTGGGTGGAAGAGTGAGGAGAGAGCAAGCAGTAGTATGCAAGTGCAGCAGTAGTGGCAACTGGCAAATGTGTCCGGTTGTGTCTTGCAGAAATAAGAATAAAGCGACCCAATTGTCCAAAAAATATAAATATATATTGAATATTTTATCAAACACATTTTCTATTGATATCGAGTATGTCTATCGCGATATATATTGATATCGTATTATCGGCGCAGCTCTAATAGCTGTATTTATTAATTTAAAATATTTAACACAAGACATGTAAAGCTTGGCGTGACATGAGTAACCTAAATTTGTGTTAAAATACGAGACTTTTACTATCGCAATTTTGAGCACGGTCCGAGCGGCTATTCCTCTTGGTCCCTCGAGATAGAGCCTCAAATCCTGGCTGTGCAGACAACTTTATGAAGGGAGCTTTTTTCAGCGGCGGAAATAAAGCCTTACATCTTTTTCTTTCTATGTTTTAGACCTAAATAAGTTGACTTGTGTCTTATGGTATGTCTTAATGTATTGTGAAATATTATTTTGACTTGTATAAATTAATAAACAATGTGCTGAAATTATCGCTGTTGCAATTAATTTCCTGCCTTAATTGAAAATATTACAAACTAGGGGAATACATTCAGCTATCCTGAATGAAATTACACATAATGTTTACATGTACATTTTAAAGTACAACCGTTTACAACAGAATAAAAAAAAAACATAAATTGCTATAATGAAGCGTTAAGGGATTTTTAAAAAATTAATAAAAAAAAAAAAATAGGCTGCACTTTAAGCGAGGACATTTCTATTACCAGTAAGAATTCAATTAACACATCTTTAAAAGTAATATCTGAGTAGTACATTGTGATGTTGCTGTATTTAATTCAACAAGAAAGACAGAAGACTTCAGCCTTTCTGTGACATCATCTAGAATTTCTCCAGCGCGTTTTTGAGGGGACATCCAACTACAGCATATCATCATAAAGTAAGCAAAGCTGATGGTTGACTGCCACATTACATTTTATTTAAAAACTGAACTAATGTAGAGATTATGTAATACATCCTCAATAAACTGTATCATAACTATTAAATAGGAATAATAGTTTTAAAATCATTGTACTTGTTTTGTAAAGAGAATGATGGTCCCCCTGTTAATAATAACAATGAATTAATACATAATAATAAATTTAAAAAATTAACAAATAAAAAATATATCTGAACAACTTATGAGTGCTGAAATGTACTGCATATATAAAACCAATTTTGAAAGTAACAAAGTTGACCAGAGTGCTTTACGAACTCATTAAGTAGTCAAAAAGTACTAAAAGTAGTTCACTATGTTTAAAGTTGCAATATTCCTCTCTAAGCATCTGCCCACAGCAACACACATAGGCCTACTCAAGATAAATGTAAAAAAAAAAAAATTTTGCTTCAAAATTACATATTTTGAAGCTTTTTTAAAACTTGATTTAGACGCCCTGGTTCCTGCCGTCTTCTTCTAGCCTGGAGTCTGGTAAAAGAACCTCCGGGTAAACTTGATTAATGTCAAATCCCATCCATTAATTTAAAAATAACAACCTGTGAAACGCACAAAAACAAAAAAAATGTACAAATTAATATTAGCATCGAAAACGTGCCATGATACAAAAATAATAACAAACAAAAATATTTCATTTGTATTTATTTGTTGCGAAAACTTGTTTTCGGTGCCAATACAACTTTTTCTACAATGTCAATTTATAATGGGAATTGAAAACCATTTTTGTTCAGAAGCGATTCCGTGTATCAATTCTTTGGAATTGCTTGCCATTATGTCAAGCGATTATCTTATCGACTCTTCCAGGTGGGGATGACGCCATTACGCATTGTGCGTACTGACGTCAGATCTCAAAATAGCAATACCCAGCGAAACAAACACTAACATTTTGCAATAGCGCTGCTTGTAATAATTATAAGGCTGCTATTTCGTCAAGAGAAGGACATGCGAGCAATATGCTAAAATATTTGAACACAGCATGCAAGAATTATAAATGAAAGTTGTGTTTTTGAACCGCTTCGATCTCATCCCAGGCAGCAGTAACGCTCGCATGTCATCTGAATACAACAGGTATTACCTCACCGTCTATCATGTTAGCGCTAATATTTGTTAAATTGAAATTAATGCCTTCTCATTTAGATGAGCATGGCGGGAAATAGATTCTGAATGGCTCTGAGCTGGGCAGTTCCCACTCCAGTTCACGTCTGTGGCTGGACAAATGTCAGTTTGTAAGTTTTTGGTCTATTTGCTACAGTAACACTCCTAATTTTTGGTAGGTGAATGCTTAATTGTAGTCAGAGAAGTTGCATGTTTTCCTACCACCAGATTTTCTCTCAGTCATTATATTATACAGGTGAAACTAAAAAAAATGTTATATTGTGTACAAGTCCATTCAGTCAGCAATTAACTTCATATGTGAAACTGAAATGTGATATTAACTCACCACATGCAAAGTGAGATATGTTAAGCCTTTATCATCTTTTTGATGATCTTGGCTTACACGTTTTGAAAGCCCACATTTTATGTGATTTAAACGTTTTTTTTCCCTTAAATTGTAAGCCACAATCATCAAAATTATAACCAATAACGGCTTGACATACAGTATCTAATAAGTTATAATCACATGTTACTTAATGTTACATTATTGTGTAATTTCCACATTATTTATTTTGTTAAATTCTACAGAAGAACATTTATTTATTACATTTATTTTTTTAAAGTACCCTGTTTTCTTCTATGCTATGTAGGTGACCTCACTGTAGGCATTTTAAGGTCATGTTACCTCTAAACTAAACAAAATGGAGGCTAATCCACTGTTTTTTCTCTTTTTTCCCAAATAAGAATTAATAGAACTGTTAAGGAAACAAACCGTTAAGCAGAATCAATTTATCAGATCAGATTTTAGAATGAACAATTATCTGACCTAATCACCACTATCTCAAAAGGGATTTAATCATGTTTGATGTGTGAAGCTAAAAGATTTTCTCTGAAGAACGTTACGAAGAGCTTCACTAAATCATTTTCATTTGAAAACTGAAATATAAAATGGGGTAAACCATAACAGAATTGCACACATCAAGCTTTTAAAATATAATTATCAAGTTATCAATTACAATTAATATTGATGATGCAAAGAGACAAACATGCCAGATCAGTGATTCTAAATCGGTGGTACAGGTTACAAAAGTGGTACGCAAACTCCATCTAGTGGTACGCCAAATAATCACTTAAATATTCAACACAGTGTTACTGTTGAAACTGTGTGTAATGTTACAGTACCCAAAATATTAAATAGATTTGTTATATAAAAACCTCTGCCGTATTTTTTTCTACCTTGTATTTACTCCTAAAAAGAAAACTGCACATAAGCATGTAATGCATACTTTTGTAAATGAGTATGGTATCCAGTAGGGGTGTGGGAAAAAAATCGATTCAAATTCAAATCGCGATTCTCACGTTGTGCGATTCAGAATCGATTCTCATTTTTAAAAAATAGATTTTTTTATTATTATATTTTTTTATTTAATTTTTTAAATTTCTTTTTTTAATTAATCAATCCAACAAAACAATACACAGCAATACCATAATAATGCAATCCAATTCCAAAACCAAACCCGACCCAGCAACACTTCGAACAGCAATAAACAGAGCAATTGAGAGGAGACACAAACACGACATAGAACAAACCAAAAGTAGTGAAACAAAAATGAATATTATCAACAGTATCAATATCAGTGTTTCCCACACATTCATTTATTTGTGGCGGCCCGCCACGAAAGAATTACGTCCGCCACAAATAAAATAAAAAAATAAAATATATATTTTCTTTTTTTGTCCTCTCCTGCTTCTCAGGCAAATCATATAGTTGATGTAGATGCCCATATAGGCTGTTCAGATTTACTTTACAAAAGAGAAGTGTAGGATACTTCTCTTGTTGCCTTATTTGTATTTGACCACTACTGTTTTATGTTTATTTGTTACTGACTGTGGCAGGACACCTCTGCCTCTGTTTCACTTTATGTTGCTGGTAAATAATATGGTTGTAGTAGTAGGCTAAAGTTAAATTATTTAGTATGCACTAATTACAGGGGCAGAGCTTTAAGAGACATTTTAGCTTTTATATTTTATAAGATATATTTTTTGTAAGAACCACAATTAATAAATATATTTCAGTGAATAAGTTATTGTTCAAAACTGTATATAAATATGTACATAAAGTGTTGTAATTATATTGTAAAATGGATGGATGGACGTTTAAAACAAAACTGTTATTATTAATTAGTAAGTATACATTTTTGAGCCTTTTTAGACAAAATCATAACATTGTAGTAAATTATGCAAATTACTCGATGATGTCATGGTGACCACGCCCATGGCCACGCCCCCACCGCCCCAGGTATCTTGGCAGTTTATAGGAAACACTGAATATTAGTTACAATTTCAACATAGCAGTGATTAAAAATCCATCATTGACATTATCATTAGACCTTTATAAAAAATAAAAAAAATGAACAATAGTGTCACAGTGGCTTACACTTGTATCGTATCTCATAAGCTTGACAACACACTGTGTCCAATATATTCACAAAGATAAAATAAGTCATATTTTTGGTTCATTTAATAGTTAAAACAAATTTACATTATTGCAATCAGTTGACAAAACATTGTCCTTTACAATTATAAAATATTTTTACAAAAATCTACTACTGGTACGACTGGTGTAGATCCTGCTGAAATCCTATGTATTGAATGAATAGAAAATTGTTTTGAATCGAGAAAAAAATTGTTTTTGAATCGAGAATCGTGTTGAATTTAAAAAAAAATCGATTTTGAATCGAATCGTGACCCCAAAAATCGATATTGAATCGAATCGTGGGACACCCAAAGATTCACAGCCCTAGTATCCAGATTAGGGATGTAATGACACAAACCTTTCATATTATGACCAAAATTCCATCCATCCATCCATTTTCTACCGCTTGTCCCGTTCGGGGTCGCGGGGGGTGCTGGAGCCTATCTCAGCTACAATCGGACGAAAGGCGGGGTACACCCTGGACAAGTCGCCACCTCATCGCAGGGCCAACACAGATAGACAGACAACATTCATGCTCACATTCACACACTAGGGCCAATTCAGTTTTGCCAATCAACCTATCCCCAGGTGCATGTCTTTGGAGGTGGGAGGAAGCCGGAGTACCCGCAAGATCTTACTCCGTGGGGTCAAAATGATTACAAGAACGGTGAGCAAAAATCCAAAAATCACACGGGGGTACCTAGTGAATGACCTTCAGCAAGCTGGGACCAAAGTAACACAGGCTACCATCAGTAACACACTACACTGCCAGGGACTCAAATCCTGCAGTGCCAGACGTATCCCCCTGATTAAGCCAGTACATGTCCAGGCTCGTCTGATGTTTACCAGAGAGCATATAGATGATCCAGAAGAGTATTGGGAGAATGTCATATGGTCAGATGAAACCAAAATACAACATTTTGGTAAAAACAGAACTTGTCGTGTTTGGAGGAGAAGGTATGCTGAGTTGCATCCAAAGGACACCATACCTACTGTAAAGCATGGGGGTGGAAACATCAGGTTTTGGGGCTATGTTCCTGCAAAAGGGACCAGGACGACTGATTTGTGTAAAGTAAAGAATGAATGTGAGCCATGTGTCGTGAGATTTTGAGTGAAAATCTCCTTTCATCAGCAAGGGCATTGAAGATGAAACGTGGCTGGGTCTTTCAGCATGACAATGATCCCAAACACACCGCCCGGGCAACGAAGCAGTGGCTTCGTAAGAAGTATTTTAAGGTTGAAAGTCTGTGTTGCCCAGTGACAGCTCCAAAACATCATTGCTCTAGAGGAGATC
This sequence comes from Entelurus aequoreus, assembly GCF_033978785.1. Lineage (NCBI taxonomy): Eukaryota > Metazoa > Chordata > Actinopteri > Syngnathiformes > Syngnathidae > Entelurus > Entelurus aequoreus. The sequence continues at coordinate 51,810,779 of NC_084739.1, read as the reverse complement.
TGCATGGAGGAATGGGCAAAAATACCAGCAACAGTGTGTGAAAACCTAGTGAAGACTTACAAAAAACGTTTGACCTCTGTCGGTGCCAACAAAGGGTATATAACAAAGTATTGAGATTAACTTTTGTTATAGACCAAATACTTATTCCCCACCATAATTTACAAATATATTCTTTAAAAATCAGACAGTGATTTTCTGGATGTTTTTTCTCACTTTGTCTCTCATAGCTGAGGTATACCTATCATGAAAATTACAAGCCTCTTCTTAAGTGGAATAACTTGCACAATTGGTGACTGACGATGTACTTCCCCCCCCCCCCCCCCCCCCCACTGTATATCGATAGATTGATTTATATTCTTAAGATTCAGGAATATCGATTTATGCTCAGCGAGTTGCCCTTCCAGAAAATATAGTCGTGGTCAAACATTTACATACACTTGTGAAGGACATAATGTCATGGTTGTCTTGAGTTTCCAATAACTTCTACAACTCTTGTTTTTTTTGTCATAGAGTGATTGGAGCACATACTTGTTCGTCACAAAAAACATTCATGAAGTTTGGTTCTTTTATGAATTTATTATGGGTCTACTTAAAATGTGACCAAATCTGCTAGGTCAAAAGTATACATACAGCAACATACATTATACATTTTGGTGATGTAGAAAAGTTACAATCAAATCAAATGACTTCTCTGAGCTCATTTAAATAGGGCTCATGTGATGCAGTCATTAGACTTGGTTACAAACGTGACAAGGAACTCAGCACAGATCTGAATAAACTAACCACTGACTTGCACAAGTCAGGAAAGTCACTTGGAGCCATTTCATAGCAGCTTAAGGTCCCAAGAGCAACTGTGCAGACAATTATTCGTAAGTATGAAGTGCATGGCACAGTTTTGTCACTGCCACAATCAGGAAGAAAACGCAAGCAATCACCTGCTGTTGAAAGAAAATTGGTCAGGATGATCAAGAGTCAACCGAGAAACACTAAGAAGCATGTCTGCAATGAATTGGAAGCTACTGGAACACAGGTGTCAGTGTCCGCAGTAACGGGTGTTTTGCATCGCCGTGGACTGAGAGGCTACCATGCAAGAAGGAAGCCTTTGCTCCAGAAGTGACACCTTAAGGCTCGTCTAAAGTTTGCTGCTGATCACATGGACAAAGATAAAACCTTCTGGAGGAAAGTTCTGTGGTCAGATGAAACAAAAATTGAGCCGTTTGGCCACAATACCCAACAATATTTTTGTAGGAGAATAGGTGAGGCCTTTAAACCCAGGAACACCATTCCTACTGTCAAGCATGGTGGTAGTATTATGCTCTGCGCCTGTTTTGCTGCCAATGGAACTGGTGCTTTACAGAGAGTAAATGGGACAATGAAAAAGGAGGATTACCTCCAAATTCTTCAGGACAACCTAAAATCATCAGCCCTGAGGTTGGGTCTTGGGCGCAGTTGAGTGTTCCAACAGGACAATGACTGCAAACACACGTCAAAAGTGGTAAAGAAATGGCTAAATCAGGCTAGAATTAAGGTTTTAGAATGACCTTTCCAAAATCCTGACTTAAACCCCATTGAGAACATGTGGACAATGTTGAAGAAACAAGTCCATGTCAGAAAACCAACACATTTAGCTGAACTGCACCAATTTTGTCAAGAGGAGTGGTCAACAATTCAACCAGAAGCTTGCCAGAAGCTTGTGGATGGCTACCAAAAGCGTCTTATTGCAGTGAAACTTGCCAAGGGACATGTAACCAAATATTAACATTGCTGTATGTATACTTTTGACCCAGCAGATGTGGTCACATAATAGACCAATAATAAATTCATAAAAGAACCAAACTTCATGAATGTTTTTTGTGACAAACAAGGATGTGCTTTACTCACTCTATCATAAAAAAAATTAAGAGTTGTAGAAATTATTGTAAACTCAAGACAGCCATGACATGTTCTTTACAAGTGTGTGTAAACTTTTGACCACAACTGTATATCTATGCAACATCATTTTAAAAAAGAAGTTCATCAATATTATACAAACATTTTTACAAAATAATTTAGTTCTAGGTTGTAAAGTGTGTTTTATTTGATTGGGCAATTAATCAAACTACATTTCCACTATATACTGTATGTGGCGGTGGGGGCATGGTCAATATGACACTATAAAGAATGACCTAATGATAATTTTGATTTGCATATATTTTCTTCAAAATCTTTATGAGAGACAAGGGCACGCATCCATCCATCCATTGTCTACAGCTTATTCCCTTTTATGGGGTCGCGGGGGGCGCTGGAGCCTATCTCAGCTACAATCGGGCGGAAGGCGGGGTACACACTGGACAAGTCGCCACCTCATCACACATGTCTTTTTTTATTTTTCAGGATATTAAAGATGATAAACACTTGGAAGATGCAGCTAATGGGAGTCACACTGTAGCCTTCAAAGCCTCTAAAACAACTTCAAAACCCTCCATCAAACATTTTGTATACACACTGTAAATCTATACATAATGTAGTAACAGACACATTCATAACAATATGTAACATGCCCAATATTCACCATATTTTGGTCATTTTATGTACAGCCTCCTTTCTGAGCTGCCATCTTATCGTGGTAGAGGAGTTTGCGTGTCCCAATGATCCTAGGAGCTATGTTGTCTGGAGGCTTCTATGCTGCCTGGTAGGGTCTCCCAAGACAAATAGGTCCTAGGTGAGGGATCAGGCAAAGTGCAGCTCGAAGACTTTTATGGAAATGAAAAAACAAGGACTCAGATTTCTCTCGTCCAGTCGCGGGTCACTGGGGCCCTCCTCTGGAGCCAGGCCGGGAGGTGGGGACCGATTGTGAGCGCCTGGTCACAATCCCGACGGTGCCTGGCCGGGCACCGTTGGAAGAGGCAACGTGGGTCCCGCCTTCAATGGGCTCACCACTCATGGGAGGGGCCATAGAAGTTTGGAGCAGTGCGAGCTGGGCGGAAGCTGAAGGCAGGGCACTTGGCGGTCCGATCCTCAGTTACATAAGCTACCTCATGGGACGTGGAACATCACCTCGGTGGGAGGAAGGAGCCTGAGCTGGTGCACGAGGTGAATAAGTTCTGGCTAGATATAGTTGGATTCACTTCGACGCACAACAAAGGCTCTGAAACCAGTTTTCTTGAGAGGGGCTGAACTCTCTTCCATGCTGATGTTGCACGCAGTGAGAGGCTATAGGCTGGGGTAGCAATTCTTGTTGCCCCCTGGCTCAAAGCCTGCACGTTGGAGTTTAACCCAGTAGAAAAGAGGGTAGCTTCCCTCCGCCTTTGAGTGGGGGGGACGAGTCCTGACTGTTGTTTGTGCTTACGCACCAAACAGCAGCTCAGAGTACCCACCCTTTTTGAATTTCCTCAAGGGAGTACTGGAGAGTGCTTCCTCAGGTGACTCCCTTGTTATGCTGGGTGACTTCAATGCTCATATTGGCAAGGACAGTGAAACCTGGAGAGGGATAATTGGGAAGAATGACCGCCCGGATCTGAACCCAAGTGGTGTTTTGTTATTGGACTTTTGTGCTCGTCACCAATTGTCCATAACAAACACAATGTTCAAACATTAGGGTGTCCATATGTACACTTGGCACCAGGACACCCTAGGCCGCAGTTCCATGATCGACTTTGTAGTTGTGTCATCGGATTTGCGGTCTCTTTGGACACTCGGGTGAAGAGAGGGGCAGAGCTTTCTACCAATCACCACCTGGTGGTGAGTTGGCTGCGATGGTGGGGGAGAATGCCGGACAGACCTGGCGGAGTCCAACCCTCACTGAAAACGGGTCCAACTTACGGCCAGCAATGCGGACCAAGCTCTGACACTGATCATACAGGGAGCAGCCCGCCACATCCAGATACCATCTGATACCCCTTAGTCTCTGAGCACTCCACCACAGGACTTCCCGAGGGACACGGTCGAAGGAAGGCGAAGCAGTGCACTTTCAACACCGTGTATGGTGAGGAAGGTAGTTAAAAAGCTCCTAGGTGGCAAGGCGATGAGCAGGTGGCAAGGTGATGAGCTCCGGCCGGAGTTCCTTAAGGCTATAGATGCTGTGGGGCTGTCTTGGTGCATCATTGCGTGTACGGTACCTCTGGATTGGCAAACCGGGGTGGTGTTTGGAATCGGAGGGTGTGTTCCAACTATCATGGGATCACACTCCTCATCCTTCCCGGTAAGGTCTATTCAGGTGTATTGGAGAGGAGGCTACGCCTGATAGTCGAACCTCAGATTCAGGAGGAGCAGTGTGGTTTTCGTCGTGGTCGTGGAACTGTGGTCCAGCTCTTTACTCTGGGCAGGGTCCTTGAGGGTGCATGAGAGTTTGCCCGACCAGTCTACATGTGCTTTGTGGACTTGGAGAAGGCATTCGACCATGTCCCTCAGGAAGTCCTGTGGGGAGTGCTCAGAGACTTTGGGGTATCGGACTGTCTGATTGGGGCGGTGTGCTCCCTATATCAGTGGACCCCAACCTTTTTGTAGCTGCAGACTGGTCAACGCTCGAAAATTTGTCCCACGGGCCGAGGGTATGTGGTTTTTTTTTGTCATAAATAAATACAATCATGTGTGCTTACGGACTGTATCCCTGCAGACTGTATTGATCTATATTGATATATAATGTATATATTGTGTTTTTTATGTTAAATTTAATAATAAAAAATAAAAATAAATTACTTTTATTTTTTTATTTCTTGTGCGGCCCGGTACCAATCGGCCCGGTGGTTGGGGACCACTGCCCGATATGATCAGTGTCAAAGCTTGGCCCGCATTTCTGGCAGTAAGTCGGACCCGTTTTCAGTGAGGTTTGGACTCCGTCAGGGCTGCCCTTTGTCACCGATCCTGTTCGTAACTTTTTTGGACAGAATTCCTAAGCGGAGACATGGCGTTGATGGGATCCGGTTTGGTGGCTGCAGGATTAGGTCTCTGCTTTTTGCAGATGATGTGGTCCTGATGGCTTCATCTGGCCAGGATTTTCAGCTCTCACTGAATCGGTTCGCAGCAGTGTGTGAAGCGACCGGATGAGAATCAGCACCTCTAAGTCAGAGTCCAAGGTTCTTGCCCGGAAAAAGGTGGAATGCCATCTGCGGGTTCAAGTACCTCGGAGTCTTGTTCATGAGTGAGGGAAGAGTGAATCGTGAGATGGACAGATGGTTCGGTGCTACGTCTTCAGTAATGCGGACATTGTATTGATTCATTGTGGTGAAGAAGGAGCTGAGCCGGCGGGGCAAAGCCCTCAATTTACCGGTCAATCTACATTCCGATCCTCATCTATGGTCATGAGTTTTGGGTTATAATTGAAATGACAAGATCACGGGTACGTGTGGCCGAAATTTGTTTCCTCCGTCTGGTGGCGGGGCTCTCCCTTAGAGATGGGGTGAGAAGCTCTGTCATCCGGCAAGAGTTCAAAGTTAAACCGCTGCTCCTACACATCGAGAGGAGCCAGATGAGGTGGTTCAGGCATCTGGTCAAGACGCCACCCGGACCTGTGGAGGTGTTTAGGGCACGTCCGACCGGTAAGAGGCCACGGGAAAGACCCAGGATACGTTGGGAAGACTATGTCTCCCGGCTGGCCTGGGAACGCCTCGGAATCCCCCGGGAGAAGCTGGACGAAGTGGCTGGGAAGAGAGAAGTCTGGGCTTTTCTGCTTAGGCTGCTGCCCCCACGACTCGACCTCAGATAAGCGGAAGAAAATGGATGGATGGATTATGTACAGCCGGAACCAATTCCTCGGCGCATTGATTTCCGTAGCCATAGCAGAGCACGTCTGAATTCTGGCATGAAATGTTTCCTACTTCCGGATACAAAGTTGTGTGTGTCTTCTAATCATGGCAGACCTGGTAACAGACAACAAAGACGACTATTTTTGGACAAATGAGGATTCACAACCTTATCTTTTTGGTAAACATACTGTGGGTGAATTATTGCTTCTAAAAGCGAGCACGAAGAAAGAGGACAAAGTGAAGCAGACGGAAGCCGTGAGAGTGCAGTGAAAACTAATCGAAGCTGTAAAATGTGCAATTTTAAGACGAGCTATTTCGACATAAATGGTGTACTTACCCAAAAAAAAAATGAAAAAAGCGTCCCCGCCAGCTGGACCAAACAGACAACTGTCCATCAAATGAGTAATTTTTTCTAATGATCCTAATACACGCAGCACGTCATGTGTGTGTCATCATACGCTGTCTGGCTAGATGTGTACAAACAAACCATGATATGTGGAATAATACTTTACAGATACTGTAATATGATTGTTCATGTGTTTCAGTCTGTACAGATTAGTGTGTTATCGCAGTGTTGTGCATCACAAACTCAAGCGAGTTTCGTGCGAACACAAAAGCTAGCTTATCTATTTCCGTAGCTGGCTTTTACGGCTAATACCAAAGCATGCCGATGTGTTACTACGCTACAAAATGATTTCCCCAGTGTTTGCTCTTACAATAATGTTGCTACAGTTTGGATATTATACAGGTTACGGAACATAAATTACTAGATTTTTTTTACAGTGATTTATAGGTAGAAATTATTGCTCCAATCAGCTGCATTGCTAGCCACCAAGAACGAGCTGATTTGTTTATGCTAGAAAGCAAAAAAAACAAAACTATTGTCTTCTTATCTCTCATAATGATTGAGAGCCATAGGCAAAATTCCACAAAAAGTGCAGTTCCCCTGTAACACACAGAGAATTTGACTTGGTAGACTGTGCTCTCTTTGTTCAATGCAATTTCAATTGTTGCTGCTTATTATAAAAGGTAAAACTATATTCTGCACTCTCTTTAGTTTGCCAGATATGTAATCAGCCTTTTGAATTAGAAATAAAAAAAATAGCCAGGTTTTTTGCAGATATTTTCCACAATGAAGTCACTGTAAAACTAAGCACACTAAAGTACATTATATATACAGAAGATATGCGCATACATGTAGGAATCACGTTAAATGAATAATGTAGTTTGGAATATACTGAAAAAAAGCAATACAGTTACAGTATGCAGGTTGGCTATAATGCCGTTATCTTAATGCTAACGTACAATGGACTAGCTCGTTGACAAGCTAACCCAAATTATCATGGCCAATCACAGGGCACACATTGACAAACAACCATTCACACAAACAATGACACCTATGGACAATTTATAGTCTCCAACAGCGATGTAAGGGTATTGTAGAGGTGTAGCGGTTTCAAAATTGTATAAATAATGCTGTGACGCGTCACGGTTGCAAACGAAAACTTAGTGAGTGTACAGGCACTTTTGCTTCCCCCGCGACCCCGAGAGGGACAAGCGGTAGAAAATGGATGGATGGAAATTAAACTGCATCTCCCACAATCCACTGCGCAGTGCAGAACCGCAATGTGGGGGCTAGTAGCGCCATAAAGGACAGAGAAAGAGGAAGCAGGAAGCAAAGTTTGTTCTACTTCGTAGTAGATAAAAACAATAGTTTATTTTCAAAATCCTAATAACTGTTTGAGTTATGTTGCAAACAAACAGACAAACCCTGGCGAAAACATAACATTTTTGGCGGAAGTAAAGCGTGTCACGTTCATCTCAAGCGTTCTAAGCCAAAACAAACTCAAGGCGTACAGTGTCAAGGGAAAGCACCTGCTACACACCAAAGCTACTTAATAAGCTACAATCACCCAGAAAATATTAAGCCAGCAAAGCTAAACATCAATTTGTGAGGTATTTAGGTTATTAGAAGTTAAAATGTGAGTTAACATTTCAAAGAAACTGCGTTTTTCAAACTGATAGAAAGGACACCCCTTCTCAAAAAGTAAAAGTTGATAGACAGTGGATGTTCCCGCACAATTCTTTGCACTTAAAATTACTTGTTTGTAGTAATTAAACATTGATTGATTGATTGATTGATTGATAGTAATAAATATTATTAGAACATTTTAGCATTATGTTTGTGTTCAATTACAGTAAGTATGTTATCCTTAACATTGCTGCCACTTCACTTTATACAATATGGCATTTTTAAGTCTTTTTTTTTTTTTTTTACATATATCATAATATTATCATACAGTGATAATATTGTAAGGTGAGATTTTGATATTGTCGTATCCCTAGTCTCCAATTAACCTAACGTGAATATTTTTGGAATGTGGGAGTAAGCTGGAGTACCCAAAGAAAAAAAAGAAAAAAAACCATGCACGGGGAGCATGCAATGCAGACTCCACACAGAGATGGCCAAATAACTGTTCCAAGAAACCACGGTGTAAATTAGACGTTATTGTCAATATTTATGTCAAAATAATTTGAGAAGTCTACACAAGCTTGAACAAGAAATGCATTAATTAACTTGAAATACCTTTCTCTTTCAGATTTCACTCTTTATTTTTGCCAGTGTAAACTCTGTTTAGATGCGCGACCAGCTGCAGGGCTCCTGAGATTATTATTATAACTTATTATGGCCAATAGTATGTGAATAACACAATATATACAGTATATCTATTCATACAATATATTACTTAAATTGGTTTTCATGTAAGGTGTGACGGTGTGGCGGCATTTATTCTTCTGTGGCGGTGTATGGGAAACCCTGTAATCTATAGCTCTAGACTACAGGTACTCGATTACCAAAGTAGTCGAAAGCTGCAGCCCAAATCGACTTTTGACAACTACTATACAGACACATCTAAATGAATTAGCATATTTTTGAAAGCTAATTTATTTCAGTAATTCAATGCAAAAGGTGAAATTAATGTACTGTATACATTTACTACATGCAGACTGAAATATTTCAAGAATACATTTCTTAGTTTCTTAATAATGTTTGATGGTGATAGCTTACAGCAGAAAAAAAAAAACATTAATTCAGTAGCTCTTAAAAGTTGAAAAATTGCCAAAAGTTGAATATTGTAAACTACAGGTTCACACTCAAATTAAAAAAACTGCAAAAACTTTAAAAGTCATGAATCTCTTAGTTTTAATTTCATCTACCCATTTTCTACCGCTTGTCCCTTTCGGGGTCGCGGGGGGTGCTGGAGCCTATCTCAGCTGCATTCGGGCGGAAGGTACACCCTGGAAAGTCGCCACCTCATCGCAGGGCCAACACAGATAGACAGACAACGTTCACACTCACATTCACACACTAGGGCCAATTTAGTGTTGCCAATCAACCTATCCCCAGGTGCATGTTTTTGGAGGTGGGAGGAAGCCTGAGTACCCGGAAAGAACCCACACAGTCACGGGGAGAACATGCAAACTCCACACAGAAAGATCCCGAGCCCGGGATTGAACTCAAGATTGTGAGGCACATGCACAACCCCCTGTACCACCGTGCTGCCCCTTAGTTTTAATTGAACTTCTGAAATTAAATAACTTTGGCGCTATCTTGTAATTTATTGACATGTGCCTTTAAATACAATATGCAAGGTGTCTCAATACGTTTTTGCCAACATTAACCTGTCAGTATACCTTAATAAGTACTTGATTAAATTACAGATGGTGTCTAACATCCACTTAATATTGCAGGAAGTTATTCATATGTCATACAAAGCTGTGAAAGTTTCAATTAGTGTGTATGCTGCCACAGTCATGTGACAAAGTCAAATGACATATTTTTCCACCGGTCATGTGACTTTTCCATCTGTCACCAGTCTAAAGCTGAAGTTCCTTTATCTGCGTTGAATGGAACAAAAAGTAACCCTCGTAAAATAAAACATTGTCCTCCACAGTATCTAATATATACAAGTGAGCAGTCAATCAACGTTGGCCAAACCTCTGACAATTGTGCCCTATTGGCAGTATCCTATTTACCTATCAACAATACACTATGAATACAAAATTTCCTTTAAAAAATATATCAAGTTAGTGGCCATGAGACGACAAAGTAGGGAGCCAACACAAGAACGCATTAGACACCGTTAGCAGCTACTAGCAAGGATGCGATTGACACGAAAATGACCTTCATCAAAAATACAAAAATCACAAATATCATCACCGAACAAAGCTAACCAGAATAGTAAGGCATCATTTACCTGTCATTTTTATCACCAGCTGCTTATCAGCTGACATTTTTAATTCATTGAGGAAGTGTCAATTTTTAACTAAAACGACAGTAACGCGTCGTCTTCCGTGTCATCCACTCGACTATACATTGCTATTTTTACAATGTACGATGCAAAATATATCAATTAATTCGTTTATCTGCAAAGGCATTGCGTCAAATGGAGGCTAAGAGCAGCTAGCGTTGAGTAGCTAGCTGTGTTGACATACTTAGTCTCGGTTGAGAGATGTAATTCCTGGTCACAGCTTGGGTGTGAGTCCTCGCCACTGCCGCCAAGCCGTTGTCCATCGCTCTATTTGCCACTAAAGTCGCCATCGCTGGAATAAAACACCGTCAGAAAGATCTTCAATGTGTTCTGCTAACAGATGACAGCGAAAAGATGATCATATGACTGGCCGGATGTGCTCTAGCTGCACCGGATGTGGCGTCACGGTTAAGCGCCCCAATAAAGTCTATTTTGATACTACTATGTATCTTGTGTATTTCTCTCATATAAATATATTATATATAAATATATTATACATAATATATATATATATATATATATATATATATATATATATATATATATATATATATATGTATATATATATATATATATATATATATATATATATATATATATATATATATATATATATATATATATATATATATATATATATATATATATATATATATATATATATATATATATATATATATAAATAAATGATAAATGGGTTATACTTGTATAGCGCTTTTCTACCTTCAAGGTACTCAAAGCGCTTTGACAGTATTTCCACATTTACCCATTCACACACACATTCACACACTGATGGCGGAAGCTGCCATGCAAGGCGCTAACCAGCAGCCATCAGAGGCAAAGGGTGAAGTGTCTTGCCCAAGGACACAACGGACGTGACTAGGAAGGTAGAAGGTATATATACACACATACATATATATATATATATATATATATATATATATATATATATATATATATATATATATATATAATATATATATATATATATATATATATATATTTCAATAAATATAGATATATTCTCATATTTAATGTTTGTTATATATATATATATATATATATATATATATATATGTATATATATATACATATATATATATATATATATATATATATATATATAATATATATATATATATATATATATATGTATATATATATTCATATATATATATATATATATATATATATATATATATATATATATATATATACATACATATATATATAACAAACATTAAATATGAGAATATATCGATATTTATTGAAAGATGGGTTGCTAAAGAATTATATATTTTTAGTCAGTCAGTTATTGAATTTAAAACAGATTTTTGCTCAGTATGTGGTCTACCTGTTATGCCTCTTGAATATTCCATTATATTTAATCTTTAAATAATAAAAAAAAATTATGGAGGGTCAAATGGCTCAGAAATAAATAATAAATAAATACAAATCCATCCATCCATCCATTTTCTACCGCTTGTCCCTCTTTTGGGTTGCGGGGGGTGCTGGAGCCTATCTCAGCTGCATTCGGGCGGAAGGCGGGGTACACCCTGGACAAGTCGCCACCTCATCGCAGGGCCTAAATAAATACAAATCATTACCTAAAATTAATTAATTATGATTTGAATTGAATAAATGCATGAGGCATTAAATGGGTCATCAATTAGTTCAACTTATAATTCTTATTTAATATTTAATAAATTATTCCAATATTTAATTAATTATTTATTTACTTCTTTTTTTTAATTCACTGTTAAATAACAAATTTTACAATTCCATTATTATTATTGAATTTTGAATGATGTAATTATTTCAAGATTTTTTATTATCAATCAATGTTTATTTTTATAGCCCTAAATCACATGTGTCTCAAAGGGCTGCACAAGCCACAACGACATCCTCGGTACAGAGTCCACATACGGGCAAGGAAAAACCCACCCCAGTGGGACGTCGATGTGAATGACTATGAGAAACCTTGGAGAAGACCGCATATGTGGGTAAACCCCCTCTAGGGGAGACCGAAAGCAATGGATGTCGAGTGGGTCTGACATAATATTGTGAAAGTCCAGTCCACAGTGGATCCAACACATCAGCGAGAGTCCAGTCCATAGTGGGGCCAGCAGGAAACCGTCTTGAGCGGAGACGGGTCAGCAGCGCAGAGATGTCCCCAACCGATGCACAGGCTAGCGGTCCACCCGAGGTCCCGACTCTGGACAGCCAGCACTTCATCCATGGCCACCGGACCTGTGCAACTCCCCCTCCCCAAGGGAGAGGGGAGCAGAGGAGAAAAGAAAAGAAAGGGCAGATCAACTGGTCTAAAAAGGGGGTCTATTTTAAGGCTGGAGTATACAAATGAGTTTTAAGATGGGACTTAAATGCTTTCTACTGAGGTAGCATCTCTAACTGTTACAGGGAGAGCATTCCAGTGTACTGGAGCCCGAATAGAAACGCTCTATAGCCCGCAGACTTTTTTTGGGCTCTGGGAATCACTAATAAGCCGGAGTTCTTTGAATGCAGATTTCTTGCCGGGACATATGGTACAATACAATCGGCAAGATAGGCTGGAGCTAGAACGTGTAGTATTTTATACGTAAGTACTAAAACTTTAAAGTCACATCTTAAGTGCACAGGAAGCCAGTGCAGGTGAGCCAGTATAGGCGTAATATGATCAAACTTTCTTGTTTTTGTCAAAAGTCTAGCAGCCGCATTTTGTACCAACTGTAATCTTTTAATGCTAGACAGAGGAAGACCCGAAAATAATACCTTACAGTAATCGAGACGAGACGTAACGAACGCATGAATAATGATCTCAGCGTCACTAGTGGACAAAATGGAACGAATTTTTGCGATATTACGGAGATGAAAGAAGGCCGTTTTAGTAACACTCTTAATGTGTGACTCAAACGAGAGAGTTGGGTCGAAGATAATACCCAGATTCTTTACCGAGTCGCCTTGTGTAATTGTTTGGTTGTCAAATGTTAAGGTGGTATTATTAAATAGATTTTGGTGTCTAGCAGGACCGATAATCAGCATTTCCGTTTTCTTAGCGTTGAGTTGCAAAAAGTTAGCGGACATCCATTGTTTAATTTCATTAAGACACGCCTCCAGCTGACTACAATCCAGCATGTTGGTCAGCTTTAGGGGCATGTAGAGTTGGGTGTCATCAGCATAACAGTGAAAGCTAACACCGTATTTGCGTATGATGTCACCTAGCGGCAGCATGTAAATACTAAAGAGTGCAGGGCCAAGAACCGAACCCTGGGGAACTCCGCATGTTACCTTGACATAGTCCGAGGTCACATTGTTATGGGAGACGCACTGCATCCTGTCAGTAAGATAAGAGTTAAAACAAGACAAGGCTAAGTCTGACATACCAACACGTGTTTTGATACGCTCTAATAAAATATTATGATCGACTGTATCGAAAGCGGCGCTAAGATCAAGAAGCAGCAACATAGATGACGCATCAGAATCCATCGTTAGCAATAGATCATTAGTCATGTAGTAGAATTATATAAAATATATATATATATATATATAATATATATATATATATATATATATATAAAATATCCCGACATGGTTTCCCCAAAAAGATTAGGTCAAACAACGGCACCTATTTTAAGAAAACAGGTTATCATCTTCAGTCACAAGATCAGCACTTCTCAGGACCAGCAGCTTCCTAGGAAGGTGGAAAGACCATGAGACCAAAATGGTAAGTTTGCAAAATGTAGAATTTGTGTGCCAGTTCCTCTGTGCAGATTTGAGGATGAAAGCAGCCACTCCAGATTCCCTTGTACTCGCTAAGAGGGGCACGGTCAAAGCAAATCCAGGACCAACACCCGATACCTGACTGGAAGGAACCGAGAGGAGAGACAACACCTTGCCAGCGATGACGAGAACAACTAAGGTTGCCAGCCAATGGGTCCACCGGGACTCCAGCAGCTGTGGAAAGAAGTGTCGGGAGTGCCGAAGCAGCGAGGAGGCCTGAAGCAAGCCGAGGGCCTGGACCAAAGCCCCACGCCCCATACTCTGCCCCAGCCTTCCCCAAAGCCCCCACAGCTCCAACTCTACCTGAGTTTTCCCCAATTTCGGCCAGCACGCACATGCCACTGAACAGTCTGCCCAATGGACTGAACCACACCCCAAGAAGAGACAGAGACAGACTGTTTGAGTGGATCTCTTTCTTCACCAGGGCAGCCGAAAGCCCAACGAGGTGTCGGCAGGCCACCAGCCTGAGGCACCACCGAGCCATCTATACGAGCATTAATCGAACATGGACTCATACGAAATTCAGTTGTGTGTTCAAAATCAATTGATAATTAACAATATTGGAAACTACATTCATTGCAAATGCCGGGAAAAATATTTTGCAAATGTCTTACAGTCATAAGTCTATATACATTCATCTATTTATGTTCAATGATGTTCATGATCAAAGTATTTGTTATTCCTTTACTAAATCAAAGGGTAGGCCACTAATTGTATTCTGTGAGATGGTTTTACTGCAGGCTGGTAACAGCGATCGCTCTGAAGGAGGGTCATAGACGGAATTTTTGCCTCGTATAAAAACATTGAAGTTTTTGCCTCTATCTGCGGTAGAGATTTAAAGGCCTACTGAAATGAATTTTTTTTATTTAAACGGGGATAGCAGATCTATTCTATGTGTCATACTTGATCATTTCGCGATATTGCCATATTTTTGCTGAAAGGATTTAGTATAGAACAACGACGATAAAGATTGCAACTTTTGGTATCTGATAAAAAAAAGGCTTGCACCTACCGGAAGTAGCGTGACGTAGTCAGTTGAACATATACGCAAAGTTCCCTATTGTTTACAATGATGGCCGCATGAAGTGAGAGAGATTCGGACCGAGAAAGCGACAATTTCCCCATTAATTTGAGCGAGGATGAAAGATTTGTGGATGAGTAAAGTGCAAGTGAAGGACTAGTGGGGAGTTGAAGCTATTCAGATAGGGAAGATGCTGTGAGAGCCGGGGGTGACCTGATATTCAGCTGGGAATGACTACAACAGTAAATAAACACAAGACATATATATACTCTATTAGCCACAACACAACCAGGCTTATATTTAATATGCCACAAATTAATCCTGCATAAAAACACCTGCGTGTTTGTTATGCTAGCTCCTAGCTCCTCTGCTAGCTCCTAGCTCCATAGAACACGCCAATACAATTCAAACACCTGATCAACACACACAATCACTCAGCCCAAAAGACCGTTTACCTAACCCAAGGTTCATAAAGCTTATATATTTTTAAAAAGTTACGTACGTGACGCGCACATACGGTCAAGTTATCGAATGTTTAGCAGCCAAGGCTGCATACTCACGGTACCTGATATTCAGCTGGGAATGACTACAACAGTAAATAAACACAAGACATATATATACTCTATTAGCCACAACACAACCAGGCTTATATTTAATATGCCACAAATTAATCCTGCATAATAACACCTGCGTGTTTGTTATGCTAGCTCCTAGCTCCTCTGCTAGCTCCTAGCTCCATAGAACACGCCAATACAATTCAAACTACTGATCAACACACACAATCACTCAGCCCAAAAGACCGTTCACCTAACCCAAGGTTCATAAAGCTTATATATTTTTAAAAAGTTACGTACGTGACGCGCACGTACGGTACGGTACGTGTTATGCTAGCTCCTAGCTCCTCTGCTAGCTCCTAGCTCCATAGAACACGCCAATACAATTCAAACACATGATCAACACACACAATCACTCAGCCCAAAAGACCGTTCACCTAACCCAAGGTTCATAAAGCTTATATATTTTAAAAAAGTTACGTACATACGCAAAAAAAAGCCAAAGCTGCATACTCACAGTAGCACGTCTGCGTCTTTGTCATCCAAATCAAAGTACCGGTAATCCTGGTAAGAGTCTGTGTTGTCCCAGTTCTCTACAGGCGTCTGTGTATCCAAATCAAAAGTCCTCCTGGTTAGAGTCTCTGTTATCCGAGTTCTTCCATCTTGACTGCATCTTTCGGGAATGTAAACAAAGAAGCGCCGGCTGTGTACTGTTGTGGCTGACTACGTTCGAAAAATACGTCCATTTCGCACCGACAACTTTCTTCTTTGCTTGCTCGGCTTCCTTCTCTATAATGCAATGAACATGATTGAAACAGATTCACGAACACAGATGTCCAGAATACTGTGGAATTATGAAATGAAAACAGAGCTTTTTCGTATCGGCTTCAATGTGGAAGGCATACCCGTGTTCGTCGGGCTACGTCACACGCATACGTCATCCTCAGAGGCGTTTCGAACCGGAAGTTTAGCGGCAAATTTAAAATGTCACTTTATAAGTTAACCCGGCCGTATTGGCATGTGTTATAATGTTAAGATTTCATCATTGATATATAAACTATCAGACTGCGTGGTCGGTAGTAGTGGGTTTCAGTAGGCCTTTAAGTTAGTGGTCTATATCAGAAATTGTTTTGGTCCAGGGTCTTAAGACCCTGGAAGGCGGGTATGTAGTAGAATTTCTGACCTTTTGACCTATATTTCTTGTCTTTTAAGAATGTCCGCTCATTTTCAATACTCTTGTATTTTTGTGCCATTGAATGGACCAGTTGTGGGACAAAAGTGAATATTAAGTCGTGCCAACCTGTCTATAGAATGTGTTGACTGTCTAAAGGATTCGAGTTGTTATGGAACAGATAGGAAAAGCAAAACAAAACATTGACGCACTCGATAAGGAACGATGACGCACAACAGACATATAAAAAATGGCAGAAGACCGGAACTCGGGAGTGATTTTGGCTTGTGTGTGTCTTGTTTGCTCCGGAGTAACTTGTGGTTTGTCTGCACGACCAACTCAATTCAACCTGCACTTCTGATAATGGGTAAATAAGTTTGTTGTACTAAACTACTTTTGTTGCCTGCTTAAGCTTCGGACAATCCACTACAGTCATTTTTGCGAGGGCTGTCTCCATGGAGTGATTTGCCCTGAAACCGGATTGGAAGGGTTCACAGAGATTGTTAGACACTAAGTGTTCATTTAGCTGCTGTGCAACAATTTTTTCGAGAATTTTCGAAATAAACGGAAGGTGGGAGACCGGTCGGTAGTTTACCATGAGGTCGGGATCGAGGTTAGGTCTTTTGAGCAGAGGATGAATAACCGCTTTTTTGAATGCTAGGGGAACAGTGCCGGAGGAAAGTGATAAGTTTATCATATTTAACACTGATGGACCTAATAATACAAACAGTTCCTTGATAAGTTTCCCAGGAAGTGGGTCAAGTAAACATGTTGTTTGTTTTATCCCACTTACACGCCGTAATAATTCCTCTAATGTTATTTCATCAAAAATAGAGAGACTATTTTGGAGGGCGGTATCCATCGTATATATTATTTGTGTTAATAGAACCCAGTTGTAGCTGGGATGCGTTGTCTTTAATCTCCTTTCAAATGAGTTAAATTTTCTTATTAAAGAAATTCATAAAGTCATCTGCTGAGTGGGTGGAGCTACTAGGAGGAGTCCCTTGTTGGGTTAGCGATGCTACTGTACTAAACATAAATTTAGGATCGTTTTTGTTGAGGCGGATGAGATTTGAGTAATATTTAGCTTTAGCTAAGGTAAGCATGCGTTTATAAGTTATTAAACTATCACTCCATGCTTGATGGAAAACCTCAAGTTTAGTCGCGCGCTACTATGTTTAAATACAAATGTATTTATGAATGTCATGAACCTGTGTGACACCACACCTTCATGACCTTATTTTATCTTTCCAACTCAGCCATCAAAGTCAGTGGGCGGGGCTAACAGAAATCTGGGCCAATGTTGTTCTGAAGCTTTGAACTTTGGAAGCCTTTGAAAACATGGCGGCCCTGCGATGAGGTGGCGACTTGGTGTACCCCGCCTTCCGCCCGATTGCAGCTGAGATAGGCTCCAGCGACCCCAAAAGGGACAAGCGGTAGAAAATGGATGGATGGATGGATGAAAACATGGCGGTTAAGGAGAATATACTCATACTTTTTGAGGATTTGGAGGCAGATATTTTAGAGCTTTCAGATTATGTGATTTGCTGTAGATTAATTTATTGGAGTTGTCAGAGTTATTGCTGCACTTTCAGATCAATATATCGACCAGTACTCCTCTGCTTCTCCGGTCAAAATTTCACAGACAAGTAGAAGTGCTGAATTAACAATCAGGGGTTAGGACCCGCCCATTGACTTTGACAGAGACTAGTGACCACTATTTTCATCTGAAAGGTGTGATGTGGACATTGTTGACAATTACAAATACCGTGGAGTTTACATCGACAATAAAGTGGAGTACTCTAAGGACACCTGGGCCGTCTACAAAACGGGCCTGAAACACCCAGTGACGTGCGCTGAGGTTCATGGCTGGTGAGGCACTGACTTCATCACAGTCAGATTTACAAACATATGAACCCTAAAGAGTATTTTATTCACCATTTGATTGGCAGCAGTTAACGGGTTATGTTTAAAGGCCTACTGAAATGAATTTTTTTTATTTAAACGAGGATAGCAGATCCATTCTATGTGTCATACTTGATCATTTCGCGATATTGCCATATTTTTGCTGAAAGGATTTAGTAGAGAACAACGACGATAAAGATCGCAACTTTTGGTATCTGATGAAAAAAAGCCTTGCCCCTACCGGAAGTAGCGTGACGTAGTCAATTAAAAGGCTCCTCACATTTTCCTATTGTTTTCAATGCAGCTAAAGCGATTCGGACCGTGAAAGCGACGATTACCCCATTAATTTGAGCGAGGATGAAAGATTCGTGGATGAGGTACGTTAGAGTGAAGGACTAGAATGCAGTGCAAGACATATCTTTTTTCGCTCTGACCGTAACTTAGGTACAAGCTGGCTCATTGGATTCCACACTCTCTCCTTTTTCTATTGTGGATCACGGATTTGTATTTTAAACCACCTCGGATACTATATCCTCTTGAAAATGAGAGTCGAGAACGCGAAATGGACATTCACAGTGACTTTTATCTCCACGACAATACATCGACGAAACACTTTAGCTACGGAGCTAACGTGATAGCATCGTGATTAACTGCATATAGAAACAAAATAAACAAATCCCTGAATGGAAGGATAGACAGAAGATCAACAATACTATTGAACCAGGGACATGTAAATACACGGTTAATGCTTTCCAGCCTGGCGAAGGTTAACAATGCTGTTGCTAACGACGCCATTGAAGCTAACTTAGCAACCGGACCTCACAGAGCTATGCTAAAAACATTAGCTATCCACCTACGCCAGCCAGCCCTCATCTGCTCATCAACACCCGTGGTCACCTGCGTTCCAGCGATCGACGGTGCGACGGAGGACTTCACCCGATCACAGATGCGGTCGGCGAGACGGAGAAAGTAAAGGTGAGTTCGGCGGTTAGCACGTCTGCTATCCATCTCTGTCCTCCTGGCTGTGTTGCTGTAGTCCGCCGCTAATACACCGATCCCACCTACAACTTTCTTCTTCGCAGTCTCCATTGTTCATTAAATAAATTGCAAAAGATTCACCAACACAGATGTCCAGAATACTGTGGAATTTTGAAATGAAAACAGAGCTTTTTTGTATTGTATTCAATGGGGTACCAATACTTCCGTATCAACCGTTTACATCACGCGCATAAGTCATCATATCTAGACGTTTTCAACCGGAAGTGTGGCGGGAAATTTAAAATTGCACTTTATAAGTTAACCCGGCCGTATTGGCATGTGTTGCAATGTTAAGATTTCATCATTGATATATAAACTATCAGACTGCGTGGTCGGTAGTAGTGGGTTTCAGTAGGCCTTTAAAAGGTCATACCAGCATTATTCCCTGCTTGGCACTCAGCATCAAGGGTTGGAATTGGGGGTTAAATCACCAAAAATGATTCCCGTGCGCTGCGCCGCTGCTGCCCACTGCTCCCCTCACCTCCCAGGGGGTGAACAAGGGGATGGGTCAAATGCAGAGGACAAATTTCATTACACCTAGTGTGTGTGACAATCATTGGTACTTTAACTTAACTTTAACTTTACACATACAAACTGTAGCACACAAAAAAGCACATTTAATTAAAAAAACTTTATTATGGTCTTACCTTTACTTATAAATTATGTCCATGCGCCGCTCCTTCTGAACAAAAACATTGATAACTTGTTTTTAGTTAGAGATGCTACCTCAGTAGAAGCATTTAAGTCTCATCTTAAAACTCATTTGTATACTCTAGCCCTTAAATAGACTCCCTTTTTAGACCAGTTGATCTGCCGTTTCTTTTCTTTTCTACTCTGCTCCGGGGTGGACCGCTAGCCTGTTCATCGGATGGGAACATCTCTACGCTGCTGACCCGTCTCCGCTCGGGATGGTTCCTGCTGGCCCCACCATGGACTGGACTTTCGCTGATGTGTTGGACTTTCACAATATTATGTCAGACCCACTCGACATCCATTGCTTTCGGTCTCCCCTAGAGGGGGGGGGGGGGGGGGGGGGGTTACCCACATATGCGGTCCTCTCCAAGGTTTCTCATAGTCATTCACATTGACGTCCCACTGGGGTGAGTTTTCCTTGCCCGTATGTGGGCTCTGTACCGAGGATGTCGTTGTGGCTTGTACAGCCCTTTGAGACACTTGTGATTTAGGGCTATATAAATAAACATTGATTGATTGATTGATTGATTAGAAGTCTTCCTTATCTTTCTTCAGTTTTAAAAGTCTCTCTGTCTTGATGGAGATCTGCCTTTAATTATCACCTCCTGCTTTGATTGAAAGTCCAGTTTAGAAAACTGTTTTATTTTAGATATGTAATCCTCCATGTTAAAAGTCCAGGCGAGAGGAAAAAATAAACGATCGCTAACTGTTGCTGCTTGTTGTCACTTATTCTGCAGCCGAGTAGTCGCAAAAATGATCCCTGGGATCACTAGCGCCCTCTACCACCATGAGGCGGGAATACTGCGAGCCTCAGCCAGTGCGTCTTTGCAGCCGTTTTATAATTGCTCAGCACAAGAAATACGTTACACACATACAGTTGTTGACAAAATACACTGTACATTATATACCTCAGCTAACTAAACTATGGAAATGTATAATATAATTCATATAGCAATACGGTCTCACTGCACAGCACGCCAGCAGTTAGCTGAGTCATTGCGCAATCCATGGTGAGGCTCAACTGGCTGGTGACTCACCGCAAGTCTCTTCTCAGTATTTGAACGGCAAATGTTAAAATTCAGCGATTTTAAATAAAAACAATCTAAAACTGGTGAAGTTAAATGGAAAATAACTGTATAGTTTAATCACAGGATACATATCCATCCATCCATTCATCCATCTTCTTCCGCTTATGAGAGGTCGGGTCGCGGGGGAAGCAGCCTAAGCAGGGAAGTCCAGACTTCCCTTTCCCCAGCCACTTCGTCCAGCTCCTCCCGGGGGATCCCGAGGCGTTCCCAGGCCAGCCGGGAGAGATAGTCTTCCCAACGGTCCTGGGTCTTCCCCGTGGCCTCCTACCGGTCGGGCGTGCCCGAAAAAACTCCCTGGGGAGGCTTTCGGGTGGCATCCCGACCAGATGCCTGAACCACCTCATCTGGCTCCTCTCGATGTGGAGGAGCAGCGGCTTTACTTTGAGCTCCTCCCGGATGACCGAGCTTCTCACCCTATCTCTAAGGGAGAGCCCCGCCACCCGGCGTAGGAAACTCGTTTCGGCCGCTTGTACCCGTGATCTTGTCCTGTCGGTCATGACCCAAAGCTCATGACCATAGATGAGGATGGGAACGTAGATCGACCGGTAAATCGAGAGCTTTGCCTTCCGGCTCAGCTCCTTCTTCACCACAACAGATCGACACAGCGTCCGCATTACTGAAGATGCCGCACCGATCCGCCTGTCGACCTCACGATCCACTCTTCCCTCACTCGTGAACAAGACTCCGAGGTACTTGAACTCCTCCACTTGGGGCAAGATCTCCTCCCCAACCCGGAGATGGCACTCCACCCTTTTCCGGGCAAGAACCATGGACTCGGACTTGGATGTGCTGATTCCCATCCCAGTTGCTTCACACTCGGCTGCGAACCGATCCAGTGAGAGCTTAAGATCTTGGCCAGATGAAGCCATCAGGACCACATCGTCTGCAAATAGCAGAGACCTAATCCTGCAGCCACCAAACCAGATACCCTCAACGCCCTGACTGCGCCTAGAAATTATGTCCATAAATGTTATGAACAGAATCGGTGACAAAGGGCAGCCTTGGCGGAGTCCAACCCTCACTGGAAACGGGTTCGACTTACTGCCGGCAAGCTCTGACACTGATTATACAGGGAGCGGACCGCCACAATAAGACAGTCCGTTACCTCATACTCTCTGAGCACTCCCCACAGGACTTCCCGGGGCACACGGTCGAATGCCTTCTCCTAGTCCACATAACACATGTAGACTGGTTGGGCAAACTCCCATGCACCCTCAAGGACCCTGCCGAGAGTATAGAGCTGGTCCACAGTTCCATGACCAGGACGAAAACCACACTGTTCCTCCTGAATCCGAGGTTCGACTATCCGGCATAGCCTCCTCTCCAGTACACCTGAATAGACCTTACCGGGAAGGCTGAGGAGTGTGATCCCACGATAGTTGAAACACACCCTCCGGTACCCCTTCTTAAAGAGAGGAACCACTACCCTGCCAATCCAGAGGTACCGCCCCCGATGTCCACGCAATGTTGCAGAGTCTTGTCAACCAAGACAGCCCCACAACAGCCATAGCCTTAAGGAACTCCGGGCCTTGCCACCGAGGAGCTTTTTAACTACCTCGGCAACCTCAGCCCCAGAAATAGGAGAGCCCACCACAGATTCCCCAGGCCCTGCTTCCTCATAGGAAGACGTGCTGGTAGGATTGAGGAGGTCTTCGAAGTATTCCCTCCACCGATCCACAACATCCGCAGTCGAGGTCAGCAGAACACCATCCCCACCATACACGGTGTTGAAATTGCACTGCTTCCCCTTCCTGAGGCGGCGGATGGTGGTCCAGAATCGCTTCGAAGCCGTCCAAGGGTTGTTTTCCATGGCTTCCCCGAACTCCTCCCATGTCCGAGTTTTTTCCTCCGCGATCGCTGAAGCCGCACACCTCTTGGCCTGTCGGTACCTGTCTGCTGCCTCCGGAGTCCTATGAGCCAAAAGAACCCGATAGGACTCTTTCTTCAGCTTGACGGCATCCCTTACCGCTGCAAGGATTACCGCCACGACAGGCACCAACCACCTTGCGGCCACAGCTCCAATCGGCCGCCCCGACAATAATGGTACGGAACATCGTCCACTCTGACTCAATGTCCAGTGCCTCCCTTGTGACATGTTCGAAGTTCTTCCGGAGGTGAGAATTGTAACTCTCTCTGACAGGAGACTCTGCCAGGCGTTCCCAGCAAACCCTCACAATGCGTTTGGGCCTGCCAGGTCTGTCCGGCATCCTCCCCCAACATCGCAGCCAACTCACCACCAGGTGGTGATCGGTAGAAAGCTCCGCCCCTCTCTTCACCCGAGTGTCCAAAACATGAGACCGCAAATCCGATGACACAACTACAAAGTCTATCATGGAACTGCGGCCTAGGGTGTCCTGGTGCCAAGTGCACATATGGACACCCTTATGTTTGAACATGGTGTTTGTTATTGACAATCTGTGACGAGCACAAAAGTCCAATAACAAAACACCACTCGGGTTCAGATCCGGGAGGCCATTCTCCCCAATCACGCCTCTCCAGGTTTCACTGTCGTTGCCAACATAAGCGTTGAAGTCCCCCAGTAGAATGAGGGAATCACCCGGGGGAGGCACTCTCCAGTACTCCCTCGAGTGAATCCAAAAAAGGTGGGTACTCTGAGCTGCCGTTTGGCGCGTAAGCGCAAACAACAGTCATGACCCGTCCCCCCACCCGAAGGCGGAGGGAAGCTACCCTCTCGTCCACTGGGTTGAACTCCAACGTGCAGGCTTTGAGCCGGGGGGGCAACAAGAATTGCCGCCCCAGCCCGTCTCCTCTCACTGCCGGCAACGCCAGAGTGGAAGAGAGTCCAGCCCCTCTCAAGAGAACTGGTTCCAGAGCCCTTGCTGTGCATCGAAGTGAGTCCTACTATATCTAGCCAGAACTTCTCCACCTCACGCACTAGCTCAGGCTCCTTCCCCCCCAGCGAGGTGACGTTCCACGTCCCAAGAGCTATCTTGTGTAGCCGAGGATCGGACCGCCAAGTGCCCTGCCTTCGGCTACCGCCCAGCTCACACTGCCCCCGACCTCTATGGCCCCTGCTATGGGTGGTGAGCCCATTGGAGGGGGGACCCACGTTGCCTCTTTGGCCTGTCCCCATGGGGTCCAGTTTGCCTTGGGAGACCCTACCAGGGGGCATAGAAGCCCCCGGACAACATAGCTCCTAGGATCATTGGGACACGCAAACTCCTCTACCACGTTAAGATGGCAGCTCAGAGAGGAGCACTGGATACATATAACAATTTAATAATTTTTTTTTCTTTTTACATTTTTTTTCTTTCCATGATGGCACATGAGACCCCACCTCACCTGCCTCCCCTGACTGCACGTCACTGGAAACACCTCTACCTTCCTGAGAACGCTGAGGTTCTTTAACATCTGTAAGAAGATGCTGAGGATGTTTTATTATGAGTCTGTGGTGGCCAGTACAATCCTGTTTGTTGTGGCGTGCTAGGGAAGCAGGTTGAGGGTTGAGGACTCAAACAGACTCAACAAACTGATTCTCAATGCCGGTGACATTATATCGATGGAGCTGGACTCTCTGATGACTGTGTCAGAGAGAAGAATGCTGTTGAAGTTGCACGCATCTTGAACAATGTCCCATTCCATGGCGTGCTGGTAAACTCAAGTGCACATTCAGTGCTGCATTTATCCCCCCAAGATGCAAAACAGAACGCAGCAGAACCTGCCTCTGGTATTCAAACTTTACAACGCATCCCTTTAGGAGTCACACAGTTGGATACTGGTCTATTAACCTGGACATATTTATTAAAGCAGGTTGATTGGCAACACTAAAATTGGCCATAGTGTGTGAATGTGAGTGTGAATGATGTCTATCTGTGTTGGCCCTGCGATGAGGTGGCGACTTGTCCAGGGTGTACTCCGCCTTCCGCCCGAATGTATCTGAGATAGGCTCTAGCAAACCCCGCAACCCCGAAAGGGACAAGCGGTAGAAAATGTATGGATGGATATTTATTAAAGCCCATAACTGTGCAATCTGTCTGCAAAACCATCAATAACTTTGCAATATCTTAAATTCATCATGTAAATATTGTTTATCTTATACATACAGTATGTTATCACAATAGTCCTACTTGGTACTTTTTGTTTATTGTATTGTTTATTTTATTATCTGTATTTTATGTTTATAAACTGTTTTGCATGAAAAACAACAGTCACACTTCAATTAATAAAGTATTTCTGATTTTGATCAAATAATCAATCAATCAATCAATCAATGTTTATTTATATAGCCCTAAATCACAAGTGTCTCAAAGGGCTGTACAAGCCACAACGACATCCTCGGTACAGAGCCCACATACGGGCAAGGAAAAACTCACCCCAGTGGGACGTCGGTGAATGACTATGAGAAACCTTGGAGAGGACCGCATATGTGGGTAACCCCCCCCCCCCCCTGTAGGGGAGACCGAAAGCAATGGATGTCGAGTGGGTCTGACATAACATTGTGAAAGTCCAGTCCACAGACTTTTTTTTGGCTCTGGGAATCACTAATAAGCCAGAGTTCTTTGAACGCAGATTTCTTGTCGGGACATATGGTACAATACAATCGGCGAGATAGGCTGGAGCTAAACCGTGTAGTATTTTATACGTAAGTAGTAAAACCTTAAAGTCGCATCTTAAGTGCACAGGAAGCCAGTGCAGGTGAGCCAGTATAGGCGTAATATGATCAAACTTTCTTGTTTTTGTCAAAAGCCTTGCAGCCGCATTTTGTACCAACTGTAATCTTTTAATGCTAGACATAGGGAGACCCGAAAATAATACGTTACAGTAATCGAGACGAGACGTAACGAACGCATGAATAATGATCTCAGCGTCGCTAGTGGACAAGATGGAACGAATTTTAGCGATATTACGGAGATGAAAGAAGGCCGTTTTAGTAACACTCTTAATGTGTGACTCAAACGAGAGAGTTGGGTCGAAGATAATACCCAGATTCTTTACCGAGTCGCCTTGTGTAATTGTTTGGTTGTCAAATGTTAAGGTGGTATTATTAAATAGATGTTGGTGTCTAGCAGGACCGATAATCAGCATTTCCGTTTTCTTAGCGTTGAGTTGCAAAAAGTTAGCGGACATCCATTGTTTAATTTCATTAAGACACGCCTCCAGCTGACTACAATCCGGCGTGTTGGTCAGCTTTAGGGGCATGTAGAGTTGAGTGTCATCAGCATAACAGTGAAAGCTAACACTGTACTTGCGTATGATGTCACCCAGCGGCAGCATGTAAATACTAAAGAGTGCAGGGCCAAGAACCGAACCCTGGGGAACTCCGCACGTTACCTTGACATAGTCCGAGGTCACATTGTTATGGGAGACGCACTGCATCCTGTCAGTAAGATAAGAGTTAAACCAAGACAAGGCTAAGTCTGACATACCAATACGTGTTTTGATACGCTCTAATAAAATATTATGATCGACGGTATCGAAAGCGGCGCTAAGATCAAGAAGCAGCAACATAGATGACGCATCAGAATCCATCGTTAGCAATAGATCATTAGTCATTTTTGCGAGGGCTGTCTCCGTAGAGTGATTTGCCCTGAAACCAGATTGAAAAGGTTCACAGAGATTGTTAGTCACTAAGTGTTCATTTAGCTGCTGTGCAACAATTTTTTCGAGAATTTTGGAAATAAACGGAAGGTGGGAGACCGGTCGGTAGTTTACCATGAGGTCAGGATCGAGGTTAGGTCTTTTGAGCAGAGGATGAATAACCGCTTTTTTGAATGCTAGGGGAACAGTGCCGGAGGAAAGTGATAAGTTTATAATATTTAACACTGATGGACCTAATAATACAAACAGTTCCTTGATAAGTTTCCCAGGAAGTGGGTCAAGTAAACATGTTGTTTGTTTTATCCCACTTACACGCTGTAATAATTCCTCTAATGTTATTTCATCAAAAATAGAGTGACTATTTTGGAGGGCAGTGTCCGTCGTATATACAGTCGTATTTGTGTTAATAGAACCCAGTTGTAGCTGGGATGCGTTGTCTTTAATCTCCTTTCTAATGAGTTCAATTTTCTTATTAAAGAAATTCATAAAATCATCTGCCGAGTGGGTGGAGCTACTGGGAGGAGTCCCTTGTTGGGTTAGCGATGCTACTGTACTAAACAGAAATTTAGGATCGTTTTTGTTGAGGCGAATGAGATTTGAGTAGTATTTAGCTTTAGCTAAGGTAAGCATGCGTTTATAAGTTATTAAACTATCAATCCATGCTTAAATGGATGACACATTTGAAAACATGTGTATGTTCAACTAAAAATTTAAAGTGACATTTTTCAGTTCTTTTCAATGTTTATTTCCACAAATATTTAAATAAATAAATAAATGGGTTATACTTGTATAGCGCTTTTCTACCTTCAAGGTACTCAAAGCGCTTTGACAGTATTTCCACATTCACCCATTCACACACACATTCACACACTGATGGCGGGAGCTGCCATGCAAGGCGCTAACCAGCAGCCATCAGGAGCAAGGGTGAAGTGTCTTGCTCAAGGACACAACGGACGTGACTAGGTTGGTAGAAGGTGGGAATCGAACCAGGAACCCTCCGATTGCTGGCACGGCCACTCTATTCTTATTGGGAGCAAATGGGATTTTTCAACTCGAGGTCACTGTGAGCTAATGATTTAAAGTTAAAGCGTTATTTTTCCACTCCATACCTTGAACAAAATATGTTTTATAGAGAATTTTTTAAATATTAATTACATTTAAATAACATTTGTACAGTATATAAATAAAAAGGTTAAATTAATATTTTAAAATGACAAACACAGCAGATGTAAGTAATAATCTAAAGCTGCGAGCAGCGTTGAACAGGCCCTTGCCCCCGTTGCACCGCGGGTTTCACGCAAGTCGGTCAGCCCGATGCCCTGACCCACCACAAAAACTTTCAGGAAGATCAAAGCCTGTGTAAGAAAGTTATGACTGTTGTAGTTTTCCATCATAAGGGGGCATTATTGGTGCCACTATAATGATGCAGTTGTATCTCACCCAGCACTCCGATCCACCATCAAACATTTCAGGAAGATCGGAGCATGTGTAAGAAAGTCAATACTTATATAGTGTTTCACCACAAGTGGGTGATAATGGCGCTCCAGTTGTCATGCAATTAAGTCCTACCCAATATGCCAACCCACCATGAAAGATTTCTGGAAGATTGATGTCCAAGAAAATTATGACTCTTATAATTTTTCGCCACATGGTGGCAATATTAGACTTAGACTTAGACTTAGACTTAGACTTAGACTTAGACTTCCTCTTTATTGTCATTCAAATTTGAACTTTACATTACAGATAAGAACAACATTTTGTTGCATTAGCTCATGGTGGTGCAGGATAAAAGAGCAATAAGGTGCAGATATAAATAAATAGATTACTGTACCGATAAATATATTACACTTTTGCATATGCATCCACATTTATGGATGTATGTTATATTGTCTTTATATTCCAGCGAGTTAATACATTTTTTGGGGGAATTGAGGGGATTATTATGATGCGTTCAAGAGTCTTATAGCCTGAGGGAAGAAGCTGTTACAGAACCTGGAGGTTCTGCTACGGAGGCTGCGGAACCTCTTTCTAGAGTCCAGCAGTGAAAACAGTCCTTGGTGGGGGTGGGAGGAGTCTGCAGATTTTCTGAGCCCCGGTCAGGCAGCGGCTTTTTGCGATTTCCTGGATAGGAGGAAGAGGAGTCCTGATTATCTTTTCTGCTGTCCTCACCACTCTCTGCAGAGACTTCCAGTCTGAGGCACTGCAGGCTCCAGTCCAGACAGAGATGCAGTTGGTCAGTAGGCTCTCTATAGTGCCTCTGTAGAATGTGGTGAGAATGGGAGGAGGGAGCTGCGCTCTTTTCATCCAATGCAAAAAGTGCATGCGCTGCTGAGCTCTTTTTACAAGAGCTCCGGTGTGTACGGACCACGTCATATTGTCAGTTATCTGCGCCCCCAGGAACTTGGTGCTGCTTACGATCTCCACTGCTGTGCTGTTGATAAGGAGTGGAGCATGGCTGGACTGGTGCCTCCTGAAGTCAATGATGATCTCCTTGGACTTGTCGACGTTCAGGACCAAGTTGTTGGTTCTGCACCAGTCAATCAGATGCTTCACCTCCTCTCTGTAGTCCATGTTGTTTTTGTCACGGATGAGGCCCACTACTGTAGTGTCATCCGCATGTGGTTAGTAGTGGAACTGGCGCAGCATTCATGGGTCATCAATGTGAACAGCAGCAGACTCAGGAAGCAGCCCTGGGGAAAGCCGGTGCTCAGGGAGATGACACTGAAGGTGTTGTCGCCCACTCTCACAGACTGGGGTCTGTCTGTGAGGAAGTAATGCTCACCAAGTGCTGCGGGATGATGGTGTTGAACGCCGAGCTGAAGTCCAGAAATGACATCCGCACATCTGTGTCCTTTCCTTCCAGGTGTTCTAAGCTCAGGTGGAGTGCAGAGGAGATGGTGTCCTCTGTGGAGCGGTTAGGGCGATAAGCAAACTGGTATGGGTCAAATGTGGGGGGAAGTCTGGAGACAATGTATTCCTTTACCAGACTCTCGAAGCACTTCATTATGATGGGGTTGAGTGCCACGGGGCGATAATCATTGAGGGAGGAGATTGTGGGGTTTTTAGGTACTGGGATGATTGTGGCCGTCTTAAAACTGTCAGGCTCGTCCCTGACAGTTTGCTTATGTTTTAGTTATTCCTCTGTGTTTGTTTTATTTCCTGTCAGCGCTCTTATTTTGGTTAAGTTTCCTGCTTGTCTCCCTGAGCGCTGTTTCCCCTCAGCTGGGGCTGATTGGCACCTGGCCACACCTGGTGTCAATAATTCGGCTGATATTTATACCTGCCTTGCCCTCCAGTCAGTGCTGGAGTATTGTCGCTGTAGCCTTAAGCGGACTGTTTGCTGTATGCTGATAGCTTTTTGCAGCTTGGTGTCTTCTGTTTCATGTTTGCTGGTTCCTATTTGCTGTTTCCTTCATCACCTCCAACATGAGCACTTGATCCGAGTCATCTTCCTCTCCTGTCTGTGGCAGTGGCAAGCGGCTGAGAGCATCTGCATTGGCATTTTCCTTACTTGGCTTGTATACAATCCTGTATTCATACGCCCACAACAGCGTTGCCCACCTTTGTACCCTCGGTGACCCCATCTGTGGCACCAGCTTCTTCTCATGGAACAAGGATATCAGTGGCTTGTGGTCTGGTCTAATTGTAAATGTGCGACCATACAAATAGTTGTGAAATTGCTTGCGAATAGCGCTTTTTGTCTGGCGACAGCGTGCATCACATGAATCCTACTGGCTTCTCACTTCCGTCATCCATCACGTGAGAAAGCACGGCTCCGACGCCACGTGGTGATGCATCACATGCCAGCACTAACTCTTTGACAGTTGAGAAATGTCAATGAATCTTAACTGACTTCAGCAGCTGTTTTGACTTCTTAAACACAGCCTCCTGTTCGCTCTTCCATGACCATGGAACTTATTTCCTCAGCAATTGGCGTAGTGGGGCGAGGTAAGTGGTAAGATTTGGCAATCATTTCTTGTAATAATTCAATAGGCCTAGGTATGCCTTCAGTTCCGTCACTGTAGTCAAGGCTGGAGCCTCCTCTATAGCTCTCACCTTACTTTGCAGTGGATGTACGCCTTCAGCGTTTACCATAATAATAATAATAATAATAACAATGGATTAGATTTATATAGCGCTTTTCTAGACACTCAAAGCTCTTCACAGAGAAGTGAGAATTCATCATTCATTCACACCTGGTGGTGGAAAGCTACATTTGTAGCCACAGCTGCCAGCTGCCCTGGGGTAGACTGATGGAAGCGTGGCTGCCAGTTTGCGCCTACGGCCCCTCCGACCACCACCCATCATTCATTCACCAGTGTGAGCGGCACTGGGGGCAAGGGTGAAGTGTCCTGCCCAAGGACACAACGGCAGCGATTTGGATTGTAAGAGGCGAGGAGCGAACTTGCAACCCTCAAGTTTCTGGCACGGCCGCTCTACCCGCTACGCCATGCCGCCCCACTGTGCCCCATGTGTCCTAGGTATTGCATTTCATCTTGCATGAATGCACATTTGTCTCTCTGCCGCCTCAGTCCAGCCTCTTTCAACCTCCGGAGCACCACGTCCATTGTTTTCAAATGGTCCGCTTCGTCAATTGTTCTTTGGAAAATTGCTGTAGCCGACGAGACTCCAAAAGCAAGCCTATTATCGGTAAAGAGGCCTTGGTGCGTATTTGCTATTAGGTACTTTCTTTACTGTTTATCTACCACTATCTGTTGATAGGCGTGGCTTAAATCAAGCTTTGATAATTGTTTTACACCTGCAAGGCTGCTGAACAAGTATTCAACCCGAGGGATCGGGTACTGTCCGAGTGAGGATGCAGCATTTACAGTGAGTTTGTAATCTCCACATATTCTGACTGATCCATCTGGCTTCAATACGGGCACTATTTTCTGCCCACTCAGCAAACTTGACAGGCTCAATGATTCCCTCCTTCAATAATCTGTCTAACTCCTCCTCTACCTTTGCCTTCACTGCATAAGGAACAGAGCGGGGCTGGTAGAATTTGGGCTGGGCAACAAGGATGGTGGTTTCCATACCTTTTAATTTGACTAGTTCTTGTCTGAAAACAGCCTCATTCTTTGAGAGCACATTCTGTAGCCTCAGCACTGATTCCCTCACGTGTTTTATTTCATACCAATGAAATTCTAATGCCTCCAACCATCCTTGCCCCAGCAAGGTAGGACCTGTCCCAGCTACCACCACCAGGGGCAGTGTCTTGATCTGTTGTGCACATCTTAATTTCACTTCTGCCATTACAACTACTTCGATTTTCTCCCCTTTTGCTGGTTTTGTTGCTGGTTTATCTGGACTCACCAAGTTTCTCATGAGTTTGTAGGTGGCTGGCCCCACAACGCTGATGAGGATTGCTCTCTGCTTATCAGCATCATCAATCTTGTTCGCCTCAAAGAACTGGTCCAGTATCTCACAATATTCCTCCCATGTCGTCAAAAGCCGACAATGTGCCTATCATTGCAGCCATTTTCCGTTTTTTTCTCTTTTCCTCAACGTCTGATCACTTCACAGCCTCTCAATCTGTCGTGCTCTGGTTACCGTCCGTCTTCAATCCAGGTGTTAATCACTCCCTTCAGCATTCTCGTCGCCAATATGTGTTAACTTAGTGGGTTATATACAAAACCAAAAACCAGTGAAGTTGTCACGTTGTGTGAGTCATAAATACAAATAGAATACAAAAATTTGCAAATCAATTACAACTTATATTCAATTGAATAGACTGCAAAGACAAGATGTTTATTGTTTGAACAGAGAAACGTAATTTTTTTTGGCAAATAATCATTAACTTAGAATTTAATGGCAGCAACACATTGCAAAAAAGTTGGCACAGGGGCGTTTCATCGCCTTTCCTTTTAACAACACTCAATAAACGTTTGGGAACTGAGGAGACACATTTTTGAAGCTTTTCAGGTGGAATTCTTTCCCATTCTTGCTTGATGTGCAGGTGAAGTTGTTCAACAGTACAGGGTCTCCGTTGTCGTAGTTTACGCTTGATAATGTGCTACACATTTTCAATGGGAGACAGGTTTGGACTACAGGCAGGCCAGTCTAGTACCCACACTCTTTTACTACAAAGCCACGCTGTTGTAACACGTGGTTTGGCATTGTCTTGCTGGAATAATCAGGGGCGTACATGATAACGTTGCTTGGATGGCAACATATGTTGCTCCAAAACCTGTATGTACCTTTCAGCATTAATGGTGCCTTCACAGATGTGTAAATTACCCATGCCTTGGGCACTAATACACCCCCATACCATCACAGATGCTGGCTTTTGAACTTTGCGCCTATAACAGTCCAGGTGTTTTTTTCCTCTTTGGTCGGGAGGACACGACGTCCACAGTTTCCAAAAACAATTTGAAATGTGGACTCGTCAGACCACAGAACACTTTTTCACTTTGCATCAGTCCATCTTAGATGAGCTTTGGGCCAACGAAGCCGACGGCGTTTCTTGGTGTTGTTGATAAACGGTTTTCGCCTTGCATAGGAGAGTTTTAACTTGCACTTACAGATATAGCGACCAACTGTAGTTACTGACGGTAGTTTTATGAAGTATTCCTGAGCCCATATGGAGATATCTTTTACACACTGATGTCGCCTGTTGATGCAGTACCGCCTGAGAGATCGGAGGTCTGTAATATCATCACTTACATGCAGTGATTTCTCCAGATTCTCTCAACATTTCGATGATATTACAGACCATAGACTGTGAAATCCTTGCAATAGTTTGTTGAGAAATGTTGTTCTAAACTGTTAGACAATTTGCTCACACAATTGTTCACAAAGTGGTGACCCTCGCCCCATCCTTGTCTGTGAATGACTGAGCACTTCATGGAAGCTGATTTTAAAGCCTATCATGGCACACACCTGTTCCCAATTAGCCTTTTCACCTGTGGGATGTTCCAAATAAGTGTTTGACAAGCATTCCTCAATGTTCTCAGTCTTTTTTGCCACTTGTGCCAGCTTTTTTGAAACATGTTGTAGGCATCAAATTCCAAATTAGCTAATAATTGCAAAAAATAACAAAGGTTTTCAAGTTCGAATGTTAAGTATCTTGTCTTTGCAATGTATTCAATTTAATTAAGGTTGAAAAGGATTTGCAAACCATTGTAATGTGTTTTTATTTACGATTTACACAACGTGCCAACTTCACTGGTTTTGGGTTTTGTATAATCAAGGAACCGATTGCTCAAGCAAGATGTCATTTTATTAACTAACTCAGTCAGCACGGTATATACACACAAGGCAGGACACCCCTTGCTCGAGCCAGATGTATACCGTGTTAAGACAAAATAAGCTAAGCATGCTCCCTTGTGGTGTAGGGTAGAACTGCAGGTTATTAACTACATTACCACATATCAATCCATGCTTGATGGAAAACCTCAAGTTTAGTCGCACGCCATTTGCGTTCCAGCTTTCTTCATGATAGTTTAAGAACTCTAGTTTATTCTGTAAACCAGTGGGTAAGCCTTTAAGGGACTTTTTTAGCTTTAGCTGTGTTATGTTATCAGTGGCGTCACACAGTCAATCAATCAATCAATGTTTATTTATATAGCCCTAAATCACAAGTGTCTCAAAGGGCTGTACAAGCCACAACGACATCCTCGGTACAGAGCCCACACAGGGGCATTGTTAAAGTTGTTAGTGAGGTTAGCGATAGAGCCAACATAATTTGGGAATGGTGCCATTACCTAAGGCAGTAGGCCAGCAAGAGTCATAGTTGTGACAGCATGAATGTCGCGGCTGCTCAAGCAGCGGTTATTAGTAGCTTGTTGACAATCAGTCAGAACTTCACATTTTATAAGGTAATGATCGGGCATTACTTTAGTGTACGGGGGTACCATAGCTTTAGAGGTGGTGACAACCCAGACAAGGACTAAATCTATCGTACTACCGTTGCAATGTGTGGGTTCATTTATTATTTATGTAAGACCACAACTCTCAATTATAGTCTGGAGCGCCACGCACAGAGGGTCTGATGGGGTATTCATATGGATATTAAAATCCCCTTAATATAATTATATTATCTGTGTGCGTCACTAGATCAGTGACAAACTCTGAAAATGTAATGATAAAGTCCGAATAGGCCCCAGGGGGGCAGTAAATAACAGCCAGATAGAAAGGTAGCGGTGTGACAGACCTCATAGTAAGCACCTTTTATGATTTATATTCATTACTTAAGTTAGGGGTAAGGTTAAGGTTTTCATTGTATATTAGTGCGACCTCTCCACCCCTTTTAAGGAGATATATGTGCATTCATATAGTTAGGAGGAGATGCCCCGTTAAGCGGGAACAATTCATCTGATTTTAGCCAGTGACCTTAATTAAGATTGTTGTTTCTAATGACGTCATTCACTAATTACGTTTTGGGTGTGTCAAGTATAGATGGTGACGAACCCCAAGATGCAGAGATGGCAGGTTTGGTGCAGGAAAACCTAATTTAAAATCCAAAATTCAAGAAAAACACAAACCAGGAACCAGGAACAGGCAAATTGGAAACAGGGAACAGGTGAGGGATCAGACAAAGAGCAGCTCGAAGACTTCTATGGGAACGAAACAACAAAGACTCAGATTTCCCTCGCCCGGACGCGGGTCACCGGGGCCCCCCTCTGGAACCAGGCCCGGAGTTGGGGCACGATGGCGAGCGCCTGGTGGCCGGGCCTGTCCCCATGGGTCCCGGCCGGGCACAGCCCGAAGAGGCAACGTGGGTCACCCCTCCAATGGGTTCACCACTCATGGGAGGGGCCGTAGAGGTCGGGTGCATTGTGAGCTGGGCAGCAGCCGAAGGCAGGGCACTTGGCGGTCCGATCCTCTGCTACAGAAGCTAGCTCTTGGGATGTGGAACGTCACCTCGCTGGGGGGGAAGGAGCCTGAGCTAGTGCGCGAGGTAGAGAAGTTCCGGCTAGATATAGTCGGACTCACCTCGACGCACAGCAAGGGCTCTGGAACCAGTTCTCTCGAGAGGGGCTGGACTCTCTTCTACACTGGCGTTGCACGCAGTGAGAGGCGACGAGCTGGGGTGGAAATTCTTGTTGCCCCCCGGCTCAAAGCCTGCACGTTGGAGTTCAACCCGGTGGACGAGAGGGTAACCTCCCTCCGCCTTCGGGTGGGGAAACGGGTCCTGACTTTTGTTTGTGCTTACGCACCAAACAGCAGTTCAGAGTACCCACCCTTTTTGGATGCGCTCGAGGGAGTACTGGAAAGTGCTCCCCCGGGTGAAACCTGGAGAGGCGTGATTGGGAAGAATGGCCGCCCGGATCTGAACCCGAGAGGTGTTTTGTTTTTGGACTTTTGTGCTCGTCACAGATTGTCCATAACGAACACTATGTTCAAACATAAGGGTGTCCATATGTGCACTTGGCACCAGGACACCCTAGGCCGCAGTTCCATGATCGACTTTGTAGTTGTGCCATCAGATTTGCGGCCTCATGTTTTGGACACTCGGGTGAAGAGAGGGGCGGAGCTTTCTACCGATCACCACCTGGTGGTGAGTTGGCTGCGATGGTGGGGGAGGATGCCGGACAGACCTGGCAGGCCCAAACGCATTTTGAGGGTCTGCTGGAAACGTCTGGCAGAGTCTCCTGTCAGAGAGAGTTTCAATTCCCGCCTCCGGAAGAACTTTGAACATGTCACGAGGGAGGTGCTGGACATTGAGTCCGAGTGGACCATGTTCCGCGCCTCTATTGTCGAGGCGGCTGATTGGAGCTGTGGCCGCAAGGTAGTTGGTGCCTGTCGTGGCGGTAATCCTAGAACCCGTTGGTGGACACCGGCGGTGAGGGATGCCGTCAAGCTGAAGAAGGAGTCCTATCGGGTTCTTTTGGCTCATAGGACTCCGGAGGCAGCGGACAGGTACCGACAGGCCAAGCGGTGTGCGGCTTCGGCGGTCGCGGAGGCAAAAACTCGGACATGGGAGGAGTTTGGAGAAACCATGGAAAACGACTTCCGGACGGCTTCGAAGCGATTCTGGACCACCATCCGCCGCCACAGGAGGGTGAAGCAGTGCACTGTCAACACCGTCTATGGTGTGGATGGTGTTCTGCTGACCTCGACTGCGGATGTTGTGGATCGGTGGAGGGAATACTTCGAAGACCTCCTCAATTCCACCAACACGTCTTCCTATGAGGAAGCAGTGCCTGGGGAATCTGTGGTGGGCTCTCCTATTTCTGGGGCTGAGGTTGCTGAGGTAGTTAAAAAGCTCCTCGGTGGGAAGGCCCCGGGGGCGGATGAGATCTGCCCGGAGTTCCTTAAGGCTCTGGATGCTGTGAGGCTGTCTTGGTTGACAAGACTCTGCAGCATCGCGTGGACATCGGGGGCGGTACCTCTGGATTGGCAGACCGGGGTGGTGGTTCCTCTCTTTAAGAAGGGGAACCGGAGGGTGTGTTCCAACTATCGTGGGATCACACTCCTCAGCCTTCCCGGTAAGGTTTATTCGGGTTTACTGGAGAGGAGGCTACGCTGGATAGTCAAACCTCGGATTCAGGAGGAACAGTGTGGTTTTCGTCCTGGTCGTGGAACTGTGGACCAGCTCTATACTCTCGGCAGGATCCTTGAGGGTGCATGGGAGTTTGCCCAACCAGTCTACATGTGCTTTGTGGACTTGGAGAAGGCATTCGACCGTGTCCCTCGGGTGGTCCTGTGGGGAGTGCTCAGAGAGTATGGGGTATCGGACTGTCTGATTGTGGCGGTCCGCTCCCTGTACGATCAGTGTCAGAGCTTGGTCCGCATTGCCGGCAGTAAGTCGAACCCGTTTCCAGTGAGGGTTGGACTCCGCCAAGGCTGCCCTTTGTCACCGATTCTGTTCATAACATTTATGGACAGAATTTCTAGGCGCAGTCAAGGCGTTGAGGGGATCCGGTTTGGTGGCTGCAGGATTAGGTCCCTGCTTTTTGCGGATGATGTGGTCCTGATGGCTTCATCCGGCCAGGATCTTCAGCTCTCGCTGGATCGGTTCGCAGCCGAGTGTGAAGCGACTGGGATGAAAATCAGCACCTCCAAGTCCGAGTCCATGGTTCTCGCCCGGAAAAGGGTGGAGTGCCATCTCCGGGTTGGGGAGGAGACTCTGCCCCAAGTGGAGGAGTTCAAGTACCTAGGAGTCTTGTTCACGAGTGGGGGAAGAGTGGATCGTGAGGTCGACAGGCGGATCGGTGCGGCGTCTTCAGTAATGCGGACGCTGTATCGATCCGTTGTGGTAAAGAAGGAGCTGAGCCGGAAGGCAAAGCTCTCAATTTACCGGTCGATCTACGTTCCCATCCTCACCTATGGTCATGAGCTTTGGGTTATGACCGAAAGGACAAGATCACGGGTACAGGCGGCCGAAATGAGTTTCCTCCGCCGGGTGGCGGGGCTCTCCCTTAGAGATAGGGTGAGAAGCTCTGCCATCCGGGGGGAGCTCAAAGTAAAGCCGCTGCTCCTCCACATCGAGAGGAGCCAGATGAGGTGGTTCGGGCATCTGGTCAGGATGCCACACGAACGCCTCCCTCGGGAGGTGTTTAGGGCACGTCCAACCGGTAGGAGGCCACGGGGAAGACCCAGGACACGTTGGGAAGACTATGTCTCCCGGCTGGCCTGGGAACGCCTCGGGATCCCCCGGGAGGAGCTGGACAAAGTGGCTGGGGAGAGGAAAGTCTGGGCTTCCCTGCTTAGGCTGCTGCCCCCGCGACCCGACCTCGGATAAGCGGAAGAAGATGGATGGATGGATGGATGGAACAGGAACCAGCAAACAGGAAACGAGGAACAAGAAGACAGCAAGCTGCAAACAGCTACAGGATACAGGATACAGGATACAGGATACAAGTGTCCCCGCAATCAGCGGGGAA
The DNA here is from genome assembly GCF_033978785.1 of Entelurus aequoreus. Lineage (NCBI taxonomy): Eukaryota > Metazoa > Chordata > Actinopteri > Syngnathiformes > Syngnathidae > Entelurus > Entelurus aequoreus. The sequence goes on along the minus strand of NC_084739.1, from coordinate 51,772,106 downwards.
GAGTCAGGTGGCGACAGCGAGTTGAACGCCGCTGCAATTGGCGAGGCGGTCGCCCATGGAACGACCACATCCATGGCCGACGAGAGGTCCGCATGCTGGTGCCTACTGGCCGCCAGCGCGTCAGGCCAGCTGGAGGTCGGGTAGGCGACAAAGCTGGAGACGCTGGCGAATCCGTGGGACGACCCACCAGGGAGGAGGAAGACGATGTCGTCGGCGTGGGCGGAACCAGAGGCGAGGAAGACGACGTCGTTGGCGTGGGCGGAACCAGAGACGAGGAAGACATACAAAACATACAAACCACGTTTCCACATGAGTTGGGAAATTGTGTTAGTTGTAATTATAAACGGAATACAATGATTTGCAAATCCTTTTCAATTGAATGCACTACAAAGACAAGATATTTGATGTTCAAACTCATAAACATTTTTTTTTTTGTAAATAATAATTAACTTAGAATTTTATGGCTGCAACACGTGCCAAAGTAGTTTGTAAAGGGCATGTTCACCACTATGTTACATGGCCTTTCCTTTTAACAACACTCAGTAAACGTTTGGGAACTGAGGAGACACATTTTTTAAGCTTCTCAGGTGGAATTCTTTCCCATTCTTGCTTGATGTACAGCTTAAGTTGTTCAACAGTCTCCGTTGTGGTATTTTAGGCTTCATAATGCGCCACACATTTTCAATGGGAGACAGGTCTGGACTACAGGCAGGCCAGTCTAGTACCCACACTCTTTTACTATGAAGCCACGTTGATGTAACACGTGGCTTGGCATTGTCTTGCTGAAATAAGCAGGGGCGTCCATGGTAACGTTGCTTGGATGGCAACATATGCTGCTCCAAAACCTGTATGTACCTTTCACCATTAATGGCGCCTTCACAGATGTGTAAGTTACCCATGTCTTGGGCACTAATACACCCCCATACCATCACAGATGCTGGCCTTTCAACTTTGCGCCTATAACGATCCGGATGGTTCTTTTCTTCTTTGGTCCGGAGGGCACGACGTCCACAGTTTCCGAAAACAATTTGAAATGTGGACTCGTCAGACCACAGAACACTTTTTCACTTTGTATCAGTCCATCTTAGATGAGCTTTGGGCCAACGAAGCCGACGGCGTTTCTTGGTGTTGTTGATAAACGGTTTTCGCCTTGCATAGGAGAGTTTTAACTTGCACTTACAGATGTAGCGACCAACTGTAGTTACTGACAGTGGGTTTCTGAAGTGTTCCTGAGCCCATGTGGTGATATCCTTTACACACTGATGTCGCTTGTTGATGCAGTACAGACTGAGGGATCCAAGGTCACGGGCTTAGCTGCTTACGTGCAGTGATTTCTCCAGATTCTCTGAACCCTTTGATGATATTATGGACCGTAGATGGTGAAAGCCCTAAATTTCTTGCAATAGCTGGTTGAGAAAGGTTTTTCTTAAACTGTTTAACAATTTGCTCACGCATTTGTTGACTAAGTGGTGACCCTCGCCCCATCCTTGTTTGTACCCATACCCAATCTGGCACCCACCTGTTCCCAATTTGCCTGTCCACCTGTGGGATGTTCCAAATAATTGTTTGATGAGCATTCCTCAACTTTATCAGTATGTATTGCCACCTTTTCCAACTTCTTTATCACGTGTTGCTGGGATCAAATTCTAAAGTTAATGATTATTTGCAAAAAAAAATGTTTATCAGTTTGAACATCAAATATGTTGTCTTTGTAGCATATTCAACTGAATATGGGTTAAAAATGATTTGCAAATCATTGTATTCTGTTTATATTTACATCTAACACAATTTCCCAACTCATATGTAAACAGGGTTTGTAATTTAATGTCCAAAATTCAAGAAAAACACAAACCAGGAACCAGGAACAGGCAAACTGGAAACAGAGAACAGGAACCAGCAAACAGGAAACGAGGAACAAGAAGACAGCAAGCTGCAAACAGCTACAGGATACCGGATACAAGATACAGCAAACAGTCCACAGCATACAGCTTACAGGTAGTAGTTTAAAGCTACAACGACAGCGACAATACTCCAGCACTGACTGGAGGGCAAGGCAGGTCTAAATAGCAGCCGGCTGATTGACACCAGGTGTGGCCAGGTGCCAATCAGCCGCAGCTGAGGGGAAACAGCGCTCAGGGAGACAAGCAGGAAACTGAACCAAAATAAGAGGGAGACAATGATCTGATGTTTAAAAAGCCCATAGGTAGTGAGCTGTTTTGAGAAATTTTTGTTAATGGTATCTGTAGTAGCCCTGCGATGAGGTGGCGACTTGTCCAGGGTGTACCCCGCCTTTCGCCCGATTGTAGCTGAAATAGGCTCCAGTTCCCCCCTCAACCCCAAAGAGAATAAGCAGTAGAGAATGGATGGATGGATGGATGGTATCTGTAGTACTGATATTAATAATGTTATGTTTATTTTGTGTAGTGCGCCGGAAATATTTTCAATCACATCTAGGAATTGATATGATGGGGATCTTGACATTATTTGCTTAGTGCTGCGATAGATTGAACGCATCATAATTTGCCACCTCAGTAGAATGCATGTTCACCTCTGCCACAGTCACTACAAAAAAACCATTATATGAGTTGTGTATTATTGTACGAGAAATGCTATGTGTGCAGGAATTTTCCAGCATGGCGCTGGTTAGTTCTATCTGAACTGACTTCTCACCCGGACTAACAGACACTGTAATTGCCCGTGTCTGAGCTTGCTCTAGTGCAGTTAGTCAAGTGTGACTCAACCAGTAATCTTTGTTGCTAGGTAAGTGATGGTGCCTTCCCGGTTAGGGTGAAGGCTGTTCCTCCTCAGCAAGCCCGGTTTGCCTCAGAAAAAAGGCCAATTATCAATAAACGTTAGTCTCTGTTCTCTACAAAAACTAGCCAGTCACTTGTTAAGCGAGACTAATCTGCTCTACCTCTCATCATTGCCTCTCGCAGGCAGGGGTCTAGAGACAAATTCCCTGATGCCTGGACATCTTTCTAGAGAGATTACAAGTCCTAGCTATGTTAATTTTAGTAATCTCTGACTGTCTCATCCTAGTGTCATTGGAGCCAACGTGTACAACTATGTCTGCTTAGCTAGTGGTGCGATTAGCATGTACATGTTTACTAGGCCTGTTGCGAGTTAACTCCCTATGATTAGCTTCAATGTCAGGTGCTCTGGCCCCGTGAATACACTTAATTATGGCTGGTTTGCTAAGCTACATGTTTCAGGTGATGGAGTACCCTATGACTAAGGTGTGGTGCCCGGTAGACTGGGATGTAGGACTAGCTAAAGGGCTAAATCTATTATGCGTCTCAACCGCTTCACCGTGGCTTGTAGGCCGCTTCAGGCTGTTACAAGCTGGGCTAGTCAGCTCGCTACAGCTAACGCTTGAGAAGTGGCTGTAACATGTGGGAGCAGATGCCTTTAGAATGTAGCCGCTGGGCTTAGTTTCGTTAGCTTAGCGGCTAGCTAGCTGAGAGAGGATGAGACAGAGAGCGGGTGGTTTGCAAGCTTGATAAGACTACTAAATATATTTGGGAAGGAATAAAGAAAGCTGTAAAACAATTACAAGATATAGAAAGATAATACTTAGCTTTTTTCGTGGCAGCAGCGAACGGTCACTCACAGCAAACAGGAAACAGGAAACATGAATGTTCTCTGCAGCCCTGATGTCTTCCAGTAAGTTGTTCCATAGACATGGGCCAATATAGTGGAACGATAAGAAGGTCCAATACCATAAAAGCATTTATAAACCATAAGAATAATCTTAAAATCATTCCTGAAACACACCGGAAGCCAATGCACTGATTTTAAATCTGATGTAATTTTGGGCCAACCTTCTGGTCTTCATAAGGACATGTGCAGCTGATTTTTGATATAACTGTAAAGGGACAATACCTTTTTAGGAAGACCAGTAATAAAGGCATGTTGTCCTGAAAGAGAATAGGGCGAACTCTGGCTATATTCTTTAGATGATAAAAACATATTTTTGTTATGTACTAACAAATACTGTAGTTTTATGAAGTAATGTAATAATAATGTGCAGCATTTACCTTTGAACTGCTTCGTGATGAAACACACCTTTAACAGCTTTAGATAATATTTTAACATCCTTGGCAATTTTTTATTTATTTTAGAAATCAAAATATGTATTTTACAACATGATCGTACACAATTTGCCCTTCAAAATTATTTTTTCTTTGGTTTATTTTTCTCCTTAAAAGTCCTAATGTATTTTGATTCAATTAACATGCCTGCTTGTAAGCAAGTGTTTGAAGGTGATGTTTGAACCGTGGCCTCGCCCCAACAATCTCTTCTGCAGTCAGGCATTACATGCAGACGTGTGTGGCTTGGATGGTGGCGGGAAAAGCACTAGAAAACTCAAGAGGAAGTGCTGCCAGGGCGAGTATGGCGGTGGAGAGCTCGTTCAAACATTTCAGGCTGCGTGCAAAAAATAGCAAATTAATGCAAGTGAAGGACTTCTTCCTACACAAGCTGTGCCCTCATTTTATAAATACATGTTGTTTTCACCCTTTATGACATAAATGCTCTCCACTAATGTGTATTTTACAATTAAGCTTCAGCAGCTTAGTACAGGTCTTACATAAATCATTTCAAACATGTTTGTTTTAGTTTTTACTACCTTTCATGATACCATCTTTTATTAACCTGACTAAAAACATCAGCATTGCAGGAAATAATGCTCCCATGATTGAGTTGAACAATATTCATACAACAATCTACGCGTCTGATCCACTGAAGGTCTGCGTGTATTAAAACATGTGCAAACTTAATAGCGTACAGAGATGATTTACTTATTGATGCTTCTCTTAAAGGGGTCATAATATGATTGTTTTTCTACATTTAGAAGACTTTCTTGTAGTCAACATACTGTATCGATACCACCGATACCAGATCTTTATTCTGTAATATCGATTCTCAAATCAAAATATCAATACCTTTGAAACGTTAGTTACTTGAGATAATGTAAATCATTACCAGTAACTGAGAGTAAGTAAATTAACTAAATCTTTGCGATCTTGTCTAAATGAAACAGAATTGGTGGGAACTTTTTTTTCTTCTGCCTAGTTAAGTACAAACATACATAATGTGAGTGTGCAGCGGCACACTGTGCTGTGCTCAGTCATTCAGTCTGTCATTTGTTTGTATAGGAAAATTATTGGCAATTAAAATGAGTCTTTTAGCAATATGAAACCCCAAGTTTATGTTTCATTTTATCTTAGGCTATTTTTAGACACTACAAACAGAGTTGAATATAAATAAGATAACACAGTCATAACAAATGTTACCACCATACTTGCCAACCCTCCCGGTTTTACCGGGAGACTCCCTGTATTCAGCGCCTCTCCCGATAACCTCCCGGCAGAAATTTTCTCCCGACAAACTCCCGGTATTCAGCCGGAGCTGGAGGCCACGCCCCCTCCAGCTCAATGCGGACCTGAGTGGGGACAGCCTGTTCTCACGTCCGCTTTCCCACAATATAAACAGCTTGCCTGCCCAATGACATCATAACATCTACGGCTTTTAGAGAGTAGAGTGCACAACTGCGCACACAACAAGGAGACGAAGCAGAAGAACGAGGAAGTTACAGACATGGCGACGCCGTCGACGAGCAAGATGAAGAAATACGCTTGCAAGTTCCAAAACGAATGGAAACAATAATTTCAGTTCATCCAGGACAGTTCGAAGGGGAAGGGGTATGTTGCCTGTACATTTTGTAGAACAGACTTCTCCATTGAACACGGTGGCCGAAATGATATACTCAGTCATGAACGGAGAAGTTAAACAGGACAATTCTGCCATCTACTGGATAGCCTCCGGAACACTGAAATTCAAGTATTTATTTTATTTATATGTATAATAAAATAATATATATATATATATATATATATATATATATATATATATATATATATATATATATATATATATATATATATATATATATATATATATATATATATATATATATATATATATATATATATATGAAATACTTATATATATATGAAATACTTGAGTTGGTGAATTCTAGCTGTAAATATACTCCGCTATTAACCACGCCCCCCGAACCCCAACCACGCCCACGCCCCACCCCCGACCACGCCCCCCCCACCTCCCAGTATCTGAGGTCTCAAGGTTGGCAAGTATGTTTACCACACACATTAGTATATTTGCTCAAAGTGTCTGTATTGGATCAGTATCGCCGATACCGGTCTGAAATGTACTTTTCTTCAGTTCGGGAAATAAATAATTGGTATCACACATTACTAGGAGCTAGCAGCTAGAAACTAGCAGCTCACAGCTGCATTGTAACAACTATACAATTATAAAAGGATACTCCTACCTCTGTGGGATGTGTTGAGGCACCAGCACACATTTATAATCTCTGACATCTATTCCGGACAACAGAATCACTTTAAGCACCATGATTTGGTGCATTGCTGTGAATCACATTACCGCAGCGCAATCATATGTCTGGAATGACTTCAACGCAGGAAAATGCATAATGAAAGACATATTTTCATATAGGAGATATATTGTAATGATATTTCATACTTCCTACAGTTCCCACGTCACTGGAGATCATTGACTGCAGGCCTGATATACTAAAATTCAAATACCACACGCGAGACACCATGTGCAAAAATTAACATAGCGTGTACAATGAGTGGACGTGTTGCGTGTGAAATTTAAAAAATATTTATTATTGTCTTATTTATTGCGTGCATCCGTAGCTTTCACCAAGGAAACACTCTGTCATGATCCGACAGCTCTGCTGCCACCTGTCTGCTATTTGTTGTAGTACCTGGTTTCTTCGTCACAGGGCGGAGCCACCTGCGCGCACACTTGACACTCATTTCCTCCTGACTACTTAAGCTCTCCTGTCCATTCACTCAGCGCCAGTAGATAATTGATGGTTCACCCTTCCAGTCGTGATTATCCCCTCTTTGGTTCCACTCACGCTTCTCTTTTTCCTGTGGCTCTGTTCCAGCTCTGCCATGTAGTGTTAACTGTTTCCTCTCCACTCCATTTGTTTTTATTCACACATCCTTAGTTATTTATGTCTCACTCCTTTTTGATCCTCTAAGCTGATTGTTAAAAATCTACTAGCCCACATGGACCCCAAAGAAAAAGAACGCCTCCACTTTGCGCTCACTGGCTTTGGACACACTCTCTATAATCACAACCAGCTGCTGCATGATATGACGGCCGCCTTTCAGGCACTGTCAGCCAATGCCGGCACCCTCAGTCAGCATGTTGATCTGACGAGCACTGTGACTCACCCGGAAGGAGGGCACGCCGCGTGGGACCTTCCCATCTTCTGGTCGCCTCCCGGTGAACAGTCAGATTGTCTTCGGCCAGGGTTACTGCAGCCATCAGGTCCCGCGGACGGTGGTAACACACCCACGCTGCGGTTCTGGTTGGGATTGCGTCCACAAATTGTTCAAGCAGAATCTGCTCGAACATTTTTTTGATGTCCGCCTCCTCACGCTGGGGCCACCAGGCTGCCACGTCCCGCAGTGGCTGTGCGAGCGCGAACGGCCGGTAATCGGGTCCCAGCCGCATCGCGCGGAATCGGTGTCGGTGGTCCTCCGGGTGGCTGCCGACCTGATCCAGTACTGCGCGGCTTTGGCTGGGGAGGTGCACCCGGGCGGACGCTGGGAGACTGAGCGCCGCCCGCTGCGCCTCCCCTGCCAGGAGCAGAAGCAGCTTCACGCCCCACTCTTCTTCCGGCCAGCCACATGCCGCTGCCGTGGCCTCGAACACATTCAAAAATGCTTGGGGGTCTTCAGCCTCCGCCATGCGCTGCATGGAGGTGGAGGTCCCCGCTCCTGAAGCCCCTCCCGCTCTGCTCACCAGTGTCTGTAACATATGGGTCTGCTGGTGGCCCGTCTCCATCTGCTGCTGTGAGGCCGCAGACACCTCCGCTATGACTCTTCCCAGCGCCTCCAAGGGTGTCGGGGCCGACATTTTCTTCCCGGTCCTGCTGTGTTGGGCGCCAAAATGAGACACACGTGTGTCGCAGGGTTCTTGTCAGGACCGATAGACGTGGCCAGGCGGGTTGCCAAGGTTACAATGTTTTATTTTCAATATTAAAAAGTATTTTTCCGTCTGCACTTCTCTCCCAAAGTCTCTTTCCTTTTCTGGCTTTTCAGCTTCCCCTCCTGCGGTCACCAACGCTGCTAATGAAGAGACAGGTGATTAGATAACTCCTTCCAGCTGAGATATCCACTCACCTGGCATCTGCTTCACAGCCGGCTCCTGCACATGCCCCGCCCGCAGGTGACGCATGGACCAGGCCCCTTCCACATCAGCATTTCCGTTTTCTTAGCGTTAAGATGCAAAAATTTGGACATCCATTGTTTAATTTCATTTATGCATCGGCTGCATTGGATCACTTCTGTCCCAGCGATCCCCGGTCAACCAGAGGCTTCAGCCTTGTACTTGCCTCCCGCGTTGCCTTACAGCAGCTGAAAGAAACTATGATGTGGGCAATAGAGTGCTGCTGGACATTGTTCTTGCGCTAAAGGAGTGGAGGCAAAGGTTGGAGGCTACTGCAATGACATTGCTGGTCGTCACAGATAATAAAAACATGGCATATACAAAGACTGCTCAAGGACTTAACTCCCACTAAGCAGGCTTATCACTGTTTCTCACACGCTTCAACTTCTCTATTACGTACAGACCTGGCTCCCGCAACACCAAGTCTGATGCACTCTTCTTTATGGACCTGCCGCTGAGGACAGCACTCCAGACTATCATACCTATGGCTCGAGTAATAGGAGCACTCCAATGGGAGGTGGAGTAAAGGGTGTCCGATGCTGCCTCCAAGACCAAGGTCCCTGACAACGTTCCTGCAGGCAAGCTTTTTGTTCCAAATGAACTGAGATCTGAAGTTCTGCAGTGGGAACACACGTCCAAAATATCATGTCATCCAGGTGTGAAGCACACTCTGTTTTTAGTCTCACAGAGATTCTGGTGGGCAGCGATGGCAAGAGACATCTAGAACTTTGTGGACACCTGCGCCGTTTGTGCAAGAGGAAAGGCATATCATCGCGCTCCAGACGGTCTCCTTCACCCTCTTCCGCATCCGTCACGACTGTGGTCCCACATCACATTGGATTTCATCACGGGCCTTCCAGTTTCCCGTAGCAATTCCGTCATACTCAGTGTGGTTGAAAGGTTTTCAAAGATGGCTCACTTCATTCCCTGTCCAAAATACTTGCTCATCTTCTTGTCAACCACGTTTTCCGCCTACAGGTATGCCTCCTTTATCAGGTATATACTCCTTTCCGCCTGACTACTTAGCTCACCAGTCCATTCACTCAGCGCCAGTAGATTCATGATGGTTCACCCTTCCAGTCATATTAATTTCTGCTATGACCCAACTCACGCTTCTCGTTTTTCTGTGGCTCTGTTCCGGCTCTGCCGTGTAGCATTAATTGTTTCCTTTCCACACCTTCTGTGTGCATTTTCTGTTTTATCACACCTTTTGTGTGCATCCTTGTTATTTTCCCCTCAATCCTTTGTCAGTGCCTTTTTGTGATTATTCTTATTTTTACCATGAATTGATTTACTTGGACCCGACTTAAACAAGTTGAAAAACGTATTCGGGTGTTACCATTTAGTGGTCAATTGTACGGTATATATGTACTATACTGTGCAATCTACTAATAAAATTTTCAATCAATCAATCAATCAATGCTCTGCGTTGGGGTCCTACTCCGACTAAGCCGATTGTGAGGCACTCACATTAACTGCACATTCATATCATACTCCTACCTTTGAGTAATGTGAAGAACCAGCAGCACGCATCTATAATCTGAAAAACATTTTCTGAATCGTAATCTAGACAACAGAAAAATCCGCACAATGACAATTCTGTGCGTGAGGCTGTGGATCGCATTACCAGCGCATTTGTGCATTTGGAACGACTCAAACGCAATAAAATGCATAATAAAATATGTATTTTCTTGTAGGAGCTATATTTTAGTAATATATTTCCTAAATAAAAAAACATCAATTGAATTCACTTCAATCAGCCCCTTAAGTCATCTAGCAGCTGTCATCTAGCAGCTATAAAATTGTAAAAGGAAGTTGCTGAATAATAATTTTTTGTTCTGTCAGTCCAAAATGTTGACACACACACGTAGGACGGAGGATTTTCTGTCCATCTGTCTTTGCAGTGCAATCACCTCACTTTCACAGCTCTGTGACATGTGCTAAATAAAACTCAAAATTGTGCTTGCAAAACAGTGATGAGCGTTGATAAATCACATGCGCATGCTAAATGATTATATTTGCACCTTCTCCTCCCAGTAATCATCATCATATATTGTGCATATTAATAAAGACAGGGATGCAAAATGGATTACACTCTTTACTCTGCTCACTTAACAGACGCAATCCACTTTCACAAGTTTAGTAGATCACCTTTGCGTATGCTATCAAGTTTACATGTGTTTTTGTACACACAAACCTTTAGTAAATCAGGCCTAAGGTGTTCTTAGTCATGGAGATGCTCCTCCTTCTGCCTTTCACATTAGCAGCGATGCTCATGCCTCCATCTCACAGGACGTTTGATCATTCTTAGAAGAGGATTTTTACGTGAAGCCGCCACTCAAGGTAGTTTATCCTGTGATGCTGTCGCCTGTTTTTCTCTTCGGTACAGTCCAAGCTGGACGTCGCTGGATGCAGAAGCGCCCTGCTGGCTTTCCTCTACATCCTACACGCGTTCATTATCCTCCAGGCGTTCATTGTCCTCCACGTTGCCACGTCTGTGGTTGAATCCCACTTTTAGCATCTGTAGGGAGAGTGGCTGGCTCAAGCTCCTTGTTAACCTCCTCGCCGGCTGCAGCGCCACTCAAATGGGTCTTCTTCTCCTTTGCTGGATACAGGGACTCAGAGCCTGGATCTGAAACATTCATCTGTTACCTCATGGCAAGGCCGCAATCCTGTTCAGGGGGGAGCTTCTTCTTCGTGTTTTAACGCGTTTGGCATCCAACTTAATTATGAATTTCCAGGGCGAAACTGTGTGGCAGAAATTTGGACCATGTCCCTCACCCAGCAGGACTTGGGTGAGGGCATGCTTTTGGTACATGTTCCTGGTGTGCATTTATAGCACCAGAGACGACAGTGATACCGGTTCTGGCTAGATTTACGCCGTGGGCGAACCATTCCTTCCCCCATCCGCCCCCAATGCCACCACTCTACCCCAAAAAAGACCTACGCCCAAACTCCGCCACTAACACAACAATGTATTATATTATTTCTATAATTTAATTATACAGTTTTAAATACGAAATGATTAAAGAACAGAGAAAAAATTTGCTAAATAAATGAAATACAAATTTAAAAAATACAGACAGTTACCCAATTGAAATTACCAAAATGCTAATTTTATTACTATTTGTTAACATCCTATAAATTAGGCATAACACACTATAAATGATCTAAACAGATTTATTGCATGTGGTTTACAAACTGCCATGTCAATGTAAAATAAAAGTTATTTAACTTAGCATACAGCTGGTAACAATACACATTTCCACAGGACATTTGTGTGAATGTGCATTTGTTGTGTTGCAAACACAAACTAGACTAAGTTGCCTAAGGGTGAAATTAGTTGCATGACATGTTGCCATTCTTATAGTTGCTAGTTCAGCAAAACTAAAAACCTACTGTTGTCTTCTGCGGCCAATAGCAACATATTAGCAAGAGGCTAATTAATAGCCTACAGCCTAGTGTCACCCACGTCACTCATAGAAATCTGCATACATTTATCTTGCACCCGTTTCTCATCTTCTTCTTTTTTTCGTTTTCTAAACTGGAAACCTGATGGCTTATTTTGGTCTTTTACTTTGATCCAGGTTGAAAATAAAGACTTAATATCATTAACTTTTTCATTACATTTTGCCAACACTGTCCACGTAGATGACAGCTCAGACTTTTTTTTACATAACCCAATTAATTACATGTAGGTATATGGACCTATTTTAATTTCAGGAATGAAATACAATTTAAATGGAAGCAGTTTGTGTTGTGTGGCTTTAATGGCGTTGGATCGGTCTACAGCAGGGGTCACCAACCTTTTTGAAACAGAGAGCTACTTCTTGGGTACTGATTAATGCGAAGGGCTACCAGTTTGATACACACTTAAATAAATTGCCAGAAATAGCCAATTTGCTCAATTTACCTTTAACTCTATGTTATTATTAATAATTAATGATATTTATCTTTGTGGAAACACTGATCATCTTAATGATTTCTCACAATAAATATATATAGAAACAGATAAATATCACTATGCAACACTTTATTTTAATATTTTCTCTAAGTGCACATTTTTCAAATTGAACATTTTCAAATGATCACTTCTAAGACAGTCTTGTGAAATTACAATATCCCATTTTAACTAGCTAGCCACTAACATTTTTTTAACAAATCATGAATTACTTTGCACCATGTTTGTACAAATAATAACTCATGTAAAATACAAAAGTAAACTCTCAAATTTTTAAATAAATCATGTGACACTTTGAACTGGACACTGGACACAATCTGTTATCTGTTTCTCTGTCAGTTAGTGGGAAGCCTGTCATTGCATGCTGTTAACTAGTGTGTTGTACTCTGGTGTGTAAATTGACACTGCAACTCTGAGTGAGTCTTGCAGATGTGCATCAGTGAGGCGTGTTCTGTGTTTGTTCTTGATGAAGTTCATGTCAGAAAAGGCAGATTCACAAAGATAAGATTTTTCCTCATTGTTTGCGGAACCTTCTTAATCTTTTGGACATATTTTCACAGCAATCTGGCCTGAAGCTTAATTATGATAAATGTAAAATGTTAAGGATCGGAAATCTAAAGGGAACATCCTTTCGAATGGAATGCAAAGTGCCTGTTTTGTGGACAGATGGACCAGTTAACATACTTGATGTTGTTGTCCCAGAGAATCTGGAAGATCTAGGCTCAGTAAATTATGATAATCGACTAAGAAAGCTGGACAAAATTATGCAATTATGGAAAGGGAAATCCTTAACCTTGTATGGTAAAATATCTATTGTCAACTCGTTAATTATTCCTCAATTTATTTATTTGTTTTTGTCATTACCAGCTCCATCACAAAACTTTTTTAAGATTTATGAGCGGAGGGTCTTCGATTTTGTCTGGGACGGCAAACCAGAAAAGATTAAATGAAAGGTTTTGTACAATGAGTATGAATATGGGGCCCTGAAACTTCTCAACCTTGAAGCTATGTGTCTGTCTTTAAAAGCATCAATTGTTCCAAAGATGTATTTAAACACTGAGTGGTACACAAGTGTCCTGTTGGACAAAAAACATGTACTGTATCAAAATAAATGGTATCCTTTTTTACAAGTGATCCCCTCCCATTTTTCTTATGTAGAGAGTCTGCTGGGAAGCATGGCGGGGTTCATAAAGGAAACAATCCACTCATGGTGGTGTTTTCAATTTTATGTGCCAGGAAAAAGTGTTAGGACGGGGACTGTGAGGGTTTTGTTTTTCCAAGATGCGAGTAAAGCTGGATCAGACATGGCTTGCAGGTGAGTACATGATTTATTAAAACACTAACAAACTACAAAAAAAAGGAAGCAAACAAAAGGCGCGCACAATGGCGGAGAACAAACTTGACTAATGAAGCAAAACTTGCACAAAGGCAGAAACTATGAACAATAAACACAAACTTACTTGGCATGGAATTATGGTAGCAGGAATATCATGGGTAGCAGTAGCATGGATGGATAGATAGATAATGTCACCAGGACGAACAACAGAAACAGACCGGTGTAAATAGCAGTGACATGATCAGTGAAAACAGGTGCGTGACTCAAAACGTGAAACAGGTGCGTGACATGACAGGTGAAAACTAATGGGTTGCTATGGTGACAAAACAAACAAAAGTGCACAAGGAGTCCAAAAAACAAAACCGAACATGACTAAAACAAAACATGATCACACAGACATGACAGAGCCCCCCCCAACCCCCTTACGGACAGATCCCAGATGTCCAAAAACAACCAACAAAAACAAGATCAAGAGTCATGGGAGGGCGGGAGGGGGAAATGGCGGTGGGTCGCCAGACCACGTGTCCCTGTATCCACCGAGGCAGAGTTAGGTGGCGGCGACGCGTAGAGCGCCGCTGTACCAGACGAGGTGGGCGACCTGGGAATGGCCACATTCGTGGCCGACGAGGAGGTCGGCGAACCTGGCGTGGCGGACGCCCATGGAATGGCCACATCCCTGGCTGATGGGAGGTCGGCGAACCTGGCGCCCATGGAATGGCCACATCCGTGGCCGACGAGAAGGTGGATGCGTCGTCATCGTGGCAGGCGGCGAAGCCTGGCGTGGCGGGTCTTGGTCTTGGCATGGCGGGTCTTGGTCTTGGCATGGAGGGTCTTGGTCTTGGCATGGAGGGTCTTGATCTTGGCGTCGTGGATATGCGACTGGCGGCACTTGGCGTCGTGGAGCTGCGACTGGCGGCACTTGGCGTCGTGAAGCTGCGACTGGCGGCACTTGGCGTTGTGAAGCTGCGACTGGCGCCACTTGGCGTCGTGAAGCTGTGACTGGCGGCACTTGGCGTCGTGGAGCTGCGACTGGCAGCACTTGGCGTCGTGCAGCTGCGACTGGCGGCACTTGGCGTCGTGGAGCTGTGACTGGAGGAACTTGGCGTGGAGCTGCGACTGGAGGAACTTGGCGTGGAGCTGCGACTGGAGGAACTTGGCGTGGAGCTGCTACTGGAGGAACTTGGCGTGGTGGAGCTTGGCGTGGTGCTGCTAGGCATGTTGCTAGCCTTGGAGCAGGGAAAGGTGCTAGCCGTGGTGCAGCTAGCCGTGGTGTTAGCCGTGGTGCAGCTAGCCGTGGTGCAGGTGGAGGTGGCCTAGCTGGGGGTTGCGGCTTGGCAGGCAGAAAGACCGGTGGTGGTGGCCGGACCGGAGGTTGCGGCTTAGCAGGCCGAAAGACTGGTGGTGGCGGCCGTGCTGGAGGCTGTGGCTTGGCGTGATGATGCTGAGCCACCCCACCTGAACAGTTCCCAACACTAGCCCCCCCCTCAAGGAGTGGATACCAGACGCACTCCCCGCAGTCTGGAACCGTTTTTTGGGGTAGGTGGAGGGAGGTCAGGAGGGGGGTAGAATCCTCCCCTTTGAATTGTCCAAAATGTCTTTCATTTTTTTCTACCTGGGTTTTAGTGGGTAAAAAAAAAGAAACATGTTGTGACGTGGGCGTGGCTTGAGTCTTGGGGGGCGGGGCATGAAGTTGGGATGGCTGTGACTGACTAGACCTGATTTCTAAAAACATATCTTGATAAAGTTTTGTTATGGACATGGAGTCTTTGGTTGGGAGCGGTTGAAAAAAAAGAGATTTGAGGAAAAAAAAATCTTTCTCTGTGATGTCATCCTCCGGTGATGGCGTGACGTCATCCTGGGGCAGCGGGGCTGGCAGCAGCCTGCTTCCGCCCGGAGGGGGAGGATCTTGCGGGAGTGACGTGTCCTGACCGCTCGCGGAAGTCTTCCCAAACGTCCTCCGTCTTGGGCGACGCTTCCGTGGCTGGGGGGATGTGCCAACGTCGTGGGGCCACACGGAGTTCAATGGTACCGATTCTCCATTTGGCCCCCACATCCGGTGTATGCGCTCCATGGAGGAGTAGCGCAGCGTTTCCTCCTTCATCGCGCGCAGGACCTCCCACGCTTCCTCGTCCAACTTTCATGGCTTGCAGGTGAGTACATGGTTTATTAAAACACTAACAAACTACAAAAAAAAGGAAGCAAACAAAAGGCGCGCACAATGGCGGAGAACAAACTCGACTAATGAAACAAAACTTGCACAAAGGCAGAAACTATGAACAATAAACAAAAACTTACTTGGCATGGAATTATGGTAGCAGGAATATCATGGGTAGCAGTAGCATGGATGGATAGATAGATAATGTCACCAGGACGAACAACAGAAACAGACCGGTGTAAATAGCAGTGACATGATCAGTGAAAACAGGTGCGTGACTCAAAACGTGAAACAGGTGCGTGACATGACAGGTGAAAACTAATGGGTTGCTATGGTGACAAAACAAACAAAAGTGCACAAGGAGTCCAAAAAACAAAACCGAACATGACTAAAACAAAACATGATCACACAGACATGACAGAGCCCCCCCCAACCCCCTTACGGACAGATCCCAGATGTCCAAAAACAACCAACAAAAACAAGATCAAGAGTCATGGGAGGGCGGGAGGGGGAAATGGCGGTGGGTCGCCAGACCACGTGTCCCTGTATCCACCGAGGCAGAGTTAGGTGGCGGCGACGCGTAGAGCGCCGCTGTACCAGACGAGGTGGGCGACCTGGGAATGGCCACATTCGTGGCCGACGAGGAGGTCGGCGAACCTGGCGTGGCGGACGCCCATGGAATGGCCACATCCCTGGCTGATGGGAGGTCGGCGAACCTGGCGCCCATGGAATGGCCACATCCGTGGCCGACGAGAAGGTGGATGCGTCGTCATCGTGGCAGGCGGCGAAGCCTGGCGTGGCGGGTCTTGGTCTTGGCATGGCGGGTCTTGGTCTTGGCATGGAGGGTCTTGGTCTTGGCATGGAGGGTCTTGATCTTGGCGTCGTGGATATGCGACTGGCGGCACTTGGCGTCGTGGAGCTGCGACTGGCGGCACTTGGCGTTGTGAAGCTGCGACTGGCGCCACTTGGCGTCGTGAAGCTGTGACTGGCGGCACTTGGCGTCGTGGAGCTGCGACTGGCAGCACTTGGCGTCGTGCAGCTGCGACTGGCGGCACTTGGCGTCGTGGAGCTGTGACTGGAGGAACTTGGCGTGGAGCTGCGACTGGAGGAACTTGGCGTGGAGCTGCGACTGGAGGAACTTGGCGTGGAGCTGCTACTGGAGGAACTTGGCGTGGTGGAGCTTGGCGTGGTGCTGCTAGGCATGTTGCTAGCCTTGGAGCAGGGAAAGGTGCTAGCCGTGGTGCAGCTAGCCGTGGTGTTAGCCGTGGTGCAGCTAGCCGTGGTGCAGGTGGAGGTGGCCTAGCTGGGGGTTGCGGCTTGGCAGGCAGAAAGACCGGTGGTGGTGGCCGGACCGGAGGTTGCGGCTTAGCAGGCCGAAAGACTGGTGGTGGCGGCCGTGCTGGAGGCTGTGGCTTGGCGTGATGATGCTGAGCCACCCCACCTGAACAGTTCCCAACACTAGCCCCCCCCTCAAGGAGTGGATACCAGACGCACTCCCCGCAGTCTGGAACCGTTTTTTGGGGTAGGTGGAGGGAGGTCAGGAGGGGGGTAGAATCCTCCCCTTTGAATTGTCCAAAATGTCTTTCATTTTTTTCTACCTGGGTTTTAGTGGGTAAAAAAAAAGAAACATGTTGTGACGTGGGCGTGGCTTGAGTCTTGGGGGGCGGGGCATGAAGTTGGGATGGCTGTGACTGACTAGACCTGATTTCTAAAAACATATCTTGATAAAGTTTTGTTATGGACATGGAGTCTTTGGTTGGGAGCGGTTGAAAAAAAAGAGATTTGAGGAAAAAAAAATCTTTCTCTGTGATGTCATCCTCCGGTGATGGCGTGACGTCATCCTGGGGCAGCGGGGCTGGCAGCAGCCTGCTTCCGCCCGGAGGGGGAGGATCTTGCGGGAGTGACGTGTCCTGACCGCTCGCGGAAGTCTTCCCAAACGTCCTCCGTCTTGGGCGACGCTTCCGTGGCTGGGGGGATGTGCCAACGTCGTGGGGCCACACGGAGTTCAATGGTACCGATTCTCCATTTGGCCCCCACATCCGGTGTATGCGCTCCATGGAGGAGTAGCGCAGCGTTTCCTCCTTCATCGCGCGCAGGACCTCCCACGCTTCCTCGTCCAACTTTCATGGCTTGCAGGTGAGTACATGGTTTATTAAAACACTAACAAACTACAAAAAAAAGGAAGCAAACAAAAGGCGCGCACAATGGCGGAGAACAAACTCGACTAATGAAACAAAACTTGCACAAAGGCAGAAACTATGAACAATAAACAAAAACTTACTTGGCACTATGGTAGCAGGAATATCATGGGTAGCAGTAGCATGGATGGATAGATAGATAATGTCACCAGGACGAATAACAAAAACAGACCGGCTTAAATAGCAGTGACATGATCAGTGAAAACAGGTGCGTGACTCAAAACGTGAAACAGGTGCGTGACATGACAGGTGAAAACTAATGGGTTGCTATGGTGACAAAACAAACAAAAGTGCACAAGGAGTCCAAAAACAAAACCGAACATGACTAAAACAAAACATGATCACACAGATATGACAAAAAGAGACGCTATTTTGCAGCAGATAATATGGATGAACTCTAATATTGTAATAGATGGAAAGCCTTTCTTTTGGAAAAATATGTTTGAAAGAGGAATCATTTTTGTCAATGATATTATCAATGAGAATGGTAAAATTATGAAGTATGATGAGTTTAGAACTATGTATGGTGATGCTTGTTCAAGCTTTTCATTTAATCAACTAACTGGAGTAATTGGGAAAAGATGGAAACAAATAATCAATTATGGAACTACTAAATTATTAGTTTGTAAACCTCTAATAAGAAATTCTAGTTGGCAAAAAGGAACTAAAATAAATAGAAACATATACAATTTGTATTTAATAAAGAAATCTTTGAAGGCTGCCCCATACAACACATATGGAAAATGGGAGGACTTTTTTGACTGCCCGTTGCCATGGGATGCCATATTCAAACTAACCTATAAAACTACTATCGATGTGCAAAATCGTTATTTTCAAATTAAAATTATTTATAACTTCTTACCCACGGGGAAAATGTTAAAATTATGGAATATGACAGTCAGATGATTGCCGATTTTGTTGTCAGGAGCCTGAATCCACCCTGCATTTGTTTTGGTATTGTCATATTGTGTCTTGGTTTTGGGTGGAAGTTGAAAAAATGTGTTTAAGGATTGGTTTGTTTATGAAGCTTGATGTGGTTTCTGTTATTTTAGGAGAGTTCATTGACAATCATGATTTAGTCAATTTAATTATAGTACTCGGTAAAATGTTTATTTTTAAGGCCAAAAACAGATATTCACTTAGTATTGCTTTCTTTAAAACATTTATTCAGTATTTTTTAACTTTAGGAAGTTACATGGTTGAAAACGATAATGATGCCAAAAAACATAAAAAAAGATGGGAAGTCCTCAAAGGCTTATTTTGAAAGTATAATTATGTTTATAGATTATATGCTATCTGTTGTTGTGTTCCCTAATTTGAGTGACCTGGACATAATCTGGACTGTACATAAATGCTTATTTTGAAAATGTAATTTTGTTTATAAATTATATGCAATCTGTTGTGTTCCCTAATTGTTTTCTGTGTACATGAATGAAGGTGTGTGTTGCTGAGTCCGACTTGGACATTATCTGGACTGGACCTGGTTTTAAAAACCCTTTAAACAAATCTAATTTCATTGACAACCTGGTCTGGTGAAAATAAAGTCCTTTTTTTTAAAAATAAAACAAAATAAGTTAAATAAATAAAAAACATTTTCTTGGATAAAAAAGAAAGTAAAGCAATATAAAAATAATTATATACAAAATAGTAATTAATGAAAATGTTAGTGGACCAGCAGCACATACAATCATGTGTGTTGTCTATGTTGTGGGAACCAGAATATTGGTAGCAGAAAGAAATAACCCCTTTTGTGTGAGTGGGTGTGGATGAGTGTGAATGGGGGGGATGCACTGATTGAAAGTGTATCTTGTGTTTTTTCTATGTTGATTTAAAAAAAAAAAGAAAAAAGAAAAAAAGATAACATTTTTAGAACAGGCCAGCGGGCGACTCATCTGGTCCTTACGGGCGACCTGGTGCCCGCGGGCACCGCGTTGGTGACCCCTGGTCTACAGTATCCCTCGCCCCCCTTCCTCTTCTGACACACACAACCTGTATCAGTAGCTGTTTTTATACAGAGAACCAAGCCGCCAATCTGCCCATCATTTTGGCAGCTCGGTCTTCGTTTACATTCAGAGGGCGTCAAGTTTGTCGGTCTGTTTTGGTCCTCCAATTTTACGCCCGTGGGTGAGATGGGAGGAGGTGTTAAAGACCTTCATTAGAGGTGAATTTTGGAAAAGTAGGAATATTATGCCTTCGTTTTAAAAGACAGAACGGAAAATTGCTGTCTTTACCTTCGAGCAAATGTGCCGCCATCTCAATATAAAAAGGGCCACTAATGGAAATGAGCGGTGGTAATCTAAAAAAACTGCAGATTTTTTTTTTTTTTCTTTACTGCGTGCACCCGTTACATACAGTAACAGCGGTCGCCCACATTGATCATAACCAAAACCCGGCCCTGGCTGTAACTACCACTGAGGACACTGAGGTCATGTCCTCTGCATTTTTTAAGTGACAAGAAGAATAAGATATGACTGACTGCAAATATACTTTGTGTAGGACATCGTGTGCGCTGTACATCACCATGTGGTAGATCATCCTCTCACAATATACGATCTTTGGTCATGCACAGCTGAACCCGCTACAAATCCAGACAACAACGTAACACAAAGAAGTCCACTTTTACTTTAAACATCATCCGATCCAAAATGTTCTGTCAACATAATGTTAACGAATGACAGCAGACATAAGTGATGTTTTGTCATTTTTGTTGGCTTTCATAAAGTCTGCAGTGAGTCGTAATCACTGATGTTAAAAAAAAAGGGGCAGGTGGTGCTGCGTTTTTCAAATTAATGTGCCGTGTACACTGAAAATGATCAAAATTCTTAAACATTAAATACTATTAGAAATGTTTCTGTTACTGCATTACATCATATATATATAAAACCTTAGTGGAAGTTGCTAAATTTGTTTTGAGACAATCTTGATTTTATCATGTTGATAAAAAGTAACAATGTGGTTGTTTGTTGTACTGGAATTGCATGAACTTTGCTATTAACATAAACAAAAAGACTTATTGTAATCCATGCCAAAAACTGTTTCCAGCAGTGCATGTGCCCACTAGAAGTCCCTGATATTAAGAATAAATTCAATAAAAGAGAAATATAAAATATAAACTGTCCGAATTGTTCAATTGGTTTTCAACTTAACTTAACAAGTTGAGCAGAAGGCCTATTGGTTGTAATTATTGACTGTGCTTGCATTAGGTCGTCCCATGGGTGGCACTGCGGGAGCCTTTCCTTCTGAGGCCCTAATATGAATAGAAACTGGAATGTTTTATTTGAAGATTACATTATGTGGTACATTTTCAACACTATTGGGCAACAAGCTCTTTGACAATCGACAACAATTAGCCTCTGTGCAAATAGATCAAAACCCTTGATTGTAAAAGTCAAATGAAGTAGAAAAATAATAATGTAATAAGTAATGATTAAATTTCAATATATGCATTAAAATCTGGAATATATGAAAAGTGACTGTGCTGAGTGAACGTATCAATGGTTGTACTTATTAGCTGCATGTGTACGCCATGCAATTATCTTTGAATAACAATTAAGACCAGCTAGCTCCTTCAATTGTGTTGTCTGCAGCACTTAATGTTCTTATATGTATGTGTAGTCAGAAAAAATGAAAAGATCAATCAACTATTATATTTTCAATAGCATTATATGTATAACGTCTCAGTTAGGTCTGGACCCCTGGGCAAATATGACCAAACGTAACAAAGGTGAACACTGGAAACAGTGGTATGCTGGCAGGTTTCACAGGAATGCGAGACAAAGGGAAAGAACCAGCAACGAGTTGCCCGTTCTCCTCAGCTTAATTAGCAACAAGACAAACATGTATCAGGTGTGCCCAATTGCCTCACCTCCAGCTGAAACCAAGTCTGTAATCAACTGAAGAGGGTGAGAGAGTGAGGAACCGTCAAGAGGAAAAAGCAGACATAAAAATGCAAACAGGGGAAATGTAAAACATGACAGCTCAGATCATACTTGCCAACCTTGAGACCTCCGATTTCGGGAGGTGGGGGGCGGGGGGCGTGGTCTGGGTGGGGTGAGGTTGGGGTGGGGGCGTGGTTGGGGGCGTGGTTAAGAGGGGAGGAGTATATTTACAGCTAGAATTCACCAAGTCAAGTATTTCATATATATATATATACAGGTATATAAGAAATACTTGACTTTCAGTGAATTCTAGCTATATATATATATATATTTATTTATTTATTTTATTATATATATATATATATATATATATATATATATATATATATATATATATATATATATATATATATATATATATATATATATATATATATACACTACCGTTCAAAAGTTTGGGGTCACCCAAACAATTTTGTGGAATAGCCTTCATTTCTATGAACAAGAATTGACTGTCGAGTTTCAGTTGAAAGTTCTCTTTTTCTGGCCATTTTGAGCGTTTAATTGACCCCACAAATGTGATGCTCCAGAAACTCAATCTGCTCAAAGGAAGGTCAGTTTCGTAGCTTCTGTAATGAGCTAAACTGTTTTCAGATGTATGAACATGATTGCACAAGGGTTTTCTAATCATCAATTAGACTTCTGAGTCAATGAGCAAACACATTGTACCATTAGAACACTGGAGAGATAGTTGCTGGAAATGGGCCTCTATACACCTATGTAGATATTGCACCAAAAACCAGACATTTGCAGCTAGAATAGTCATTTACCACATTAGTAATGTATAGAGTGTATTTCTTTAAAGTTAAGACTAGTTTAAAGTTATCTTCATTGAAAAGTACAGTGCTTTTCCTTCAAAAATAAGGACATTTCAATGTGACCCCAAACTTTTGAACGGTAGTGTATATATATATATATATATATATATATATATATATATATATATATATATATATATATATATATATATATATATATATATATATATATATATATATATATATATATATATATATATATATATATAAATAAGAGAAATGCTTGAATTTCAGTGTTCATTTATTAAACACATATACACACACATAACACTCATCTACTCATTGTTGAGTTAAGGGTTGAATTGTCCATCCTTGTTCTATACTCTGTCACTATTTTTCTAACCATGCTGAACACCCTCTCTGATGATAAATTGCTGTGTGGCACGCACAAAAGTGCTTTCATCAAATGCACTAGAGTCTGGAATCTTCCATCTCTCCCTAGCATGGCCCAAAACCGGTCAATATTTGCTTCCTGAGGCAGATCTTCACTGCCAAACACTTGGTAGTCCACTACTTCTTCCCGGAGGCTATCCAGGTCCAATCACAGCTGCGGCTTGGAACTTACAAGCGTATTTCTTCATCTTACTCGTCGTCTGTATCTTCCTCGTTCTTCTGCTTCGTCTCCTTGTTGTGTGCACAGTTGTGCACTGCACTCTCTAAAAGCCGTAGATGTTATTGTCACATATGCATGTACAGTAGATGGCAGTATTGTCCTGTTTAAGAGTGTCACAACATTGCTGTTTACGGCAGACAAACTGCTTTACGGTAGATGAAAACGTGACTGCTGTTGTTGTGTGTTGTTACCACGCTGGGAGGACGTTAATGAAACTGCCTAACAATAGACCCACATAAGAAACCAAGAACTCGCCCTCAATCATTCTACAGTTATAACGTGATTGGGCAGGCACGTCTTTATTTTGTGGGAAAGCGGACGTGAAAACAGGCTATCGACACGTCACTCAGGTCCGCATAAAGCTGGAGGGGGCGTGGCCTCCAGCTCCGCCTGAATTTCGGGAGATTTTCGGGAGAAAATTTGTCCCGGGAGGTTTTCGGGAGAGGCGCTGAATTTCGGGAGTCTCCCGGAAAATCCGGGAGGGTTGGCAAGTATGGCTCAGATGTACACAGTGCCGCCTGGGTGTTGCGCCAGGTTAGGCCGGCACGATGCAGGTGGGCGATCACAGAGGGAACAGCTGACCCTGACTCCAACAAAGAGAAGGTTGGAGGTTTGCACCCGAAGCAGCATGGAATGGAGACAAGCCTGTGGCAGCTCAAACCAGAGGGTTATGAGCATATTCAATCCATGTAAGATTAGACAACCACAAGGAAGGCTGCTGGTGGCAGACACATCAAATGGCCGACTCCAGGTCTTGGTTGGTCCGTTCCGTCTGTCTGTTGGTCTGCGAATGATAGCCAGAGTACAAGCTAGGTGTGGCTCCCAGAGATCGGCAAAATGTCTTCTAAACAGCAGAAGAAGTTGGGGGAGGATGACAAAGTGAGCCATTTTAGAAAAGATGGCGGCGCCTTGATGGCGGCAGCTTCTTGCAGACGCTCTTGGAAGTGTGGACCGATTTGGCAAAAATACCCGTCAATTCAGTCAATTTCATGGCTAGCTCACAGCGTGGTCACTCCGTGATCACTTACGACCGACATACGATTCTGGATGTGGAGAGATTGGGCCATTTTGGGCTGAAAGATGCGTGTACGGTGGACCTCCTCGCTAGCTTGGGAATTCTTCGCGAGCTACATCCAGCAGTGGCCTTTGAAGCAGCGGGGTCCACTACCAGCGGGGACCGTCAACGAAAGAGACGTAAGCGGTGTGTTCGGAAGCAGAAGCGGGGATGCCGGGCGGGGCTAACAACAAAGCTATTAGCGGAGCTAACAACAAAGCTAAAGGCTAATCCTCAAAGAAGCGCTAATAAGGAGTCCGTTAAGCTAGAACTAGCCAGCGCCAGGCTGGACAATCCCTGCACACATAGCAATTCTCTTAGAATAATATACAACTCACATAATGTTTTTTCTGCTGTGACTGTGTCAGAGGTGGACATGCATTCTACTGAGGTGGCAAACTATGATGCGTTCAGTTTATCGCAGCACCAAGCAAACAATCTGAAAATTCCTGTCATATCAATTCCTAGATACGGTCGAAACTATTTAAAGTACACTACGCATAATAAACGTAACATTATTAATATTGCTACTACGGATAATTTCAACAAAAACCTCCTCAAAACATCCCACTACCTATAATATGGGCTTTTTAAACATAAGATCATTATCTTCCAAAACGTTACTAGTTAATGAGGTCATTAGAGACAACAATCTCGACGTCGTTGGTCTAGCCGAGACCTGGCTCAAACCAGACAAGTTTTTTGCGCTGGGTGAGGCGTCTCCTCCTGGCTATGCGGGAACGCATATTGCCCATCCCATTAAAAGGGGTGGGGGAGTCGCACTAATATACAACAAAAACTTTAACCTTACCTCGAACCCAAATAATAAATATAACTTGTTTGAGATGCTTACTATGAGGTTTGTCACACCGCTGCCTCTCCACCTGGCTGTTATCTACCGCCCCCCAGGGCCCTATTCGGACTTTATCAGTGAATTCTCAGAGTTCGTTGCTGATCTTGTGACGCACGCCGACAATATAATCATAATGGGAGACTTTACCATCCATATGAATACCCCAGAACACCCCTCCGTGCGTGGCGCTCCAGACTATAATTGATAGCTGTGGTCTTACACAAATAATAAATGAACCCACGCATCGCAACGGTAATACCATAGATCTAGTGCTTGTCAGGGGTGTCACCACCTCTAAAGTTACGATACTCCCGTACACTAAAGTAATGTCCGATCATTACCTTATATAATTCGAAGTTCTGACTCATTGTCAACAAACTAATAATAATAATAATAACTACTATAGCAGCCGCAACATTAATGCTGCCACAACGATGACTCTTGCTGACCTACTGCCTTCGGTAATGGCACCATTCCCAAATTATGTGGGCTCTATTGGTAACCTCACTAACAACTTTAACGACGCCCTGCGCGACACCATTGATAGTATAGCACCGCTAAAGCTAAAAAGGGCCCCTAAAAGGCGTACCCCATGGTTTACAGAAGAAACTAAAGCCCATAAATTATCATGTAGAAAACTGGAACGCAAATGGCGCGCGACTAAACTTGAGGTTTTCCATCAAGCATGGAGTGATAGTTTAATAACTTATAAACGCATGCTTACCTCAGCTAAAGCTAAATATTACTCAAATCTCATCCACCTCAACAAAAATGATCCTAAATTTTTGTTTAGTAGAGTAGCATCGCTAACCCAACAAGGGACTCCTCCCAGTAGCTCCACCCACTCGGCAGATGACTTTATGAATTTCTTTAATAAGAAAATTGAACTCATTAGCAAAGAGATTAAAGACAACGCATTCCAGCCACAACTGGGTTCTATTAACACGGATACGACTGTAAATACGACGGACACTGCCCTCCAAAATAGTTTCTCTCTCTTTGATGAAATAACATTGGAGGAATTGTTAAAATGTGTAAATGGGACAAAACAAACAATATGTTTACTTGACCCAATTCCTGGGAAACTTATCAAGGAGCTTTTTGTATTATTAGGTCCATCAATGTTAAATATTATAAACTTATCATTTTCCTCTGGCACTGTTCCACTAGCATTCAAAAAAGCGGTTATTCATCCTCAACTCAAAAGACCTAACCTCGATCCTGATCTCTTGGTAAACTACCGGCCGGTGTCCCACCTTCCGTTTATCTCGAAAATCCTCGAAAAAATTGTTGCACAGCAGCTAAATGAACACCTAGCGTCTAACAATCTCTGTGAACCTTTTCAATCCGGTTTCAGGGCAAATCACTCTATGGAGACAGCCCTCGCAAAAATGACTAATGATCTATTGCTAACGATGGATTCTGATGCGTCATCTATGTTGCTGCTTCTTGATCTTAGCGCCGCTTTCGATACTGTTGATCATAATATTTTATTAGAGCGTATCAAAACACGTATTGGGATGTCAGACTTAGCCTTATCTTGGTTTAACTCTTATCTTACTGACAGGATGCTGTGTGTCTCCCATAACAATGTGACCTCGGACTATGTTAAGGTAACGTGCGGAGTCCCCCAGGGTTCGGTTCATGGCCCTGCACTCTTTAGTATTTACATGCTGCCGCTAGGTGACATCATACGCAAATACGGTGTTAGCTTACACTGTTATGCTGATGACACCCAACTCTACATGCCCCTAAAGCTGACCAACTCGCCGGATTGTAGTCAGCAGGAGGCGTGTCTTAAAGAAATTAAACAATGGATGTCCACTAACTTTTTGCAACTCAACGCTAAGAAAACGGAAATGCTGATTATCGGTCCTGCTCAACACCGACATCTATTTAATAATACCACCTTAACATTTGACAACCAAACAATTACACAAGGCGACTCGGTAAAGAATCTGGGTATTATCTTCGACCCAACTCTCTCGTTTGAGTCACACATTAAGAGTGTTATTAAAACGGCCTTCTTTCATCTCCGTAATATCGCTAAAATTCGTTCCATTTTGTCCACAAGCGACGCTGAGATCATTATTCATGCGTTCGTTACATCTCGTCTCGATTACTGTAACGTATTATTTTCGGGCCTCCCTATGTCCAGCATTAAAAGATAACAGTTGGTACAAAATGCGGCTGCTAGACTTTTGACAAAAACAAGAAAGTTTGATCATATTACGCCTATACTGGCTCACTTGCACTGGCTTCCTGTGCACCTAAGATGTGACTTTAAAGTTTTACTACTTACGTATAAAATACTACACGGTCTAGCTCCTGCCTATCTTGCCGATTGTATTGTACCATATGTCCCGGCAAGAAATCTGCGTTCAAAGAACTCCGGCTTATTAGTGATTCCCAGAGCCCAAAAAAAGTCTGCGGGCTATAGAGCGTTTTCTGTTCGGGCTCCAATACTATGGAATGCCCTCCCGGTAAAAGTTAGAGATGCTACCTCAGTAGAAGCATTTAAGTCCCATCTTAAAACTCATTTGTATACTCTAGCCTTTAAATAGACTCCCTTTTTAGACCAGTTGATCTGCCGTTTCTTTTCTTTTCTTTTCTCCTCTGCTCCTCTCTCCCTTATGGAGGGGGTGTTGCACAGGTCCGGTGGCCACGGATGAAGTGCTGGTTGTCCAGAGTCGGGACCCGGGGTGGACCGCTAGCCTGTGCATCGGTTGGGGACATCTCTACGCTGCTGACCCGTCTCCGCTCGGGATGGTTTCCTGCTGGCCCCACTATGGACTGGACTTTCGCTGATGTGTTGGATCCACTGTGGACTGGATTTTCACAATATTATGTCAGACCCACTCGACATCCATTGCTTTCGGTCTCCCCTAGAGGGGGGGGGGTGTTACCCACATATGCGGTCCTCTCCAGAATGGACTGGTAACAGGTGCCGTCTTCGTCGATATGTCTGCCGCGTACGACACTGTGAATCACCGCCTCCTCAAAAAAAAGACCCTGGAGATGACAAAAGATCTGGCACTCACAGACCTCATTGGAGTCGTCTTGAAAGACAGGCGCTTCTATGTCACTTTAAACAACAAGCAAAGTCGCTGGCGACGACAGAAGAACGGCCTACCTCAAGGTAGTGTGTTGGCTCCACTACTGTATAACATTTATACCAACGACCAGCCAATGGACCAGAATACTGAACGATTAATCTACGCTGACGACCTCTGTGTAACATCTCAAGAGAGTACGTTTGAAGCGGTAGAAGCAAACCTCACCTCAGCCCTCGATGAGCTACTCCTCTACTACGAGCAAAACCATCTACACGCAAACCCTGTGAAGACCCAAGTCTGCTCGTTCCATCTCAGGAACCGGGATGCGAACCGACCTCTTAACATCAAATGGTCTGGAAGACCTCTTGAGAACTGTACCAACCCTGTCTACCTTGGCGTAACCCTAGACCGCACCCTCTCCTTCAAGGAACACATCAAAAACACCAAACTGAAAGTCAGCTCCCGAAACAACATCTTACGGAAACTGAAAAATTCCAAATGGGGAGCCACAGCACACACACTAAAATGTTTTGCTTTGGCCCTGTGCTATTCCTCGGCGGAGTATGCATGTCCTGTCTGGGAGAGATCAACCCATCCCAAGAAACTCGACCCAGCACTGAACAACACCTGCCGCTTGATCGCTGGTTGCTTGAAGCCTACCAACCTGAACAACCTACATCTCCTCACTGGCATTGCCCCTGCAGACGTGAGATGGGAAGTTGCCAGCAGAGTAGAGTTCACAAAAGCTACCAGTGATGAACACCACCTCCTCTATGGACGTGAACCCTCAGCCCAACGTCAAAAGTCAAGGAGAAGCTTCCTCAGCAATGTCCAGCCCCTAACAACATCTCGGGAAGAAACCAGACTCCAGCTATGGACACAAAGACTAGAGAAAGACCCCCCTTCTTTTAAGTTAAAGTTAAAGTTAAAGTACCAATGATTGTCACACACACACTAGGTGTGGTGAAATTTGTCCTCTGCATTTGACCCATCCCCTTGGGGAGCAGTGGGCGGCAGCGGCGCCGCGCCCGGGAATCATTTTGGTGATTTAACCCCCAATTCCAACCCTGGATGCTGAGTGCCAAGCAGGGAGGTAATGGGTCCCATTTTTATAGTCTTTGGTATGACTTTTGACATGGGAATCCCCTCTTCTGAAGACCTTCCCCCCGGGTCAGAAACACCATGGGTCCAGTGGAAGACACTAAACCGCCTGAGAACAGGAACAGGGCAATCAAAAGCTGCTATGGCCAGATGGGGCTACACAACCGGCCCAACCACCTGCGAATGCAGAGAAGAGGACCACACGATGCAGCACTGCCTTGTCTGTCCTCTGCTACCCAACCAGTGCAGCTTAAAAGATCTCGCAGAGTTCAACGACAATGCAAAACTCTGTGTAAAGAAATGGGAAACTGTCATTGTAGAGGCAGGGATTTGTTTCTCACTTGTCACCTGGGATAGTGAGTGTGGCTACGTGTGTGGGTGTGTGGGCGGAGTGTGTGTGGGGCTGATTGCTGAATATATAACACCTGCACCTCTCTGTGAATTGTTTGGCTTGTATGGAGAGAGTGTGAACCTGGGTGCCGTTACTTCTGTTGACCCCAAAGGGATCGCAAAGGGACAGCAAAAGGACTGCAAAAGGACAGCAAAAGGACCACAAAGGGACCACAAACCATCTAAATGTAATGCACTGTATTTTTACTCAAAGGGAAAATAAATCACCCTCAAAACAGCAGTAATGATTTCATGTTGCATCCTTGGACCCAGCGTGTCAGACAGAGCCCTGCTTTCCACTCTCAATGACTAATTACTTTCTGATAGTCACACTACATTGTCAACAGAAAAGGCAACAGATCCGACACCGACCTTCTGATATTTCGCTGGAATCGTGCACTGCGGACCACTCAGCCACTCAAGCAACTGGATGAAACGAAGGAGCGCAGCACAACCCATGGTATGTGAAACTTAGTTCATTCATACTGTGAAGTATACTTGTCTGGACACAGTTGATGCTGGATACTGCTGCACATTGGATAGCTGTGGCTGTCATTTTGATGTCATTATTGCTTGGGATTGAATTAACCTGTGGAAAAGTGGATCGCTTATTTGTGCACATTAAAGGAGTGATGTTGGATGTGGAAGTTTGATGCATTTATTGCTGATGGTCAAGCCTGAAATAAAGTGTGGATTTGGAAGCAACAGTGGATTCATGTATGGAGTCATATTTGTGTCAAAACAAAGCAGCAAAGTTGGATGTGGATTCATGATGCAAATGTGGATTGTGACATATGCTCTCTGAACTTTTGTGGTGCACATATTGCTGAATGTTAAGATGAGTGGATCAAAAGCTGGTTCACAAGTGAATGGATCAAAAGCTGTTTCAAATGCAAATGAAATTGAATTCAATGAAACTGTTAAAAGAAAAATCATTCTCACTGAAAAGGCCTTGGTGTGCAAAATGGAGAAGCTTCAAAAAGAACGCCAAGCAAGAGTGAATCAAATGAAATGTATCATCATTGTTTTAAAGAAGCTCCTGGAGAATGATGAAAATGTTTCACAGGTGAAAACTCAACTGGACATTTTGATGCAATTACATAAGGAAACAACTTCCCTGCATGAGTCATTGGTGGAATTAGTACCTGAGATGGAAAAGGATAAACAAAAAGTGTGGTTTGCAAGCATCAATAAATACAACTAAGGATTTATTGAGGATATGACACAGTGGCTTTCCGAAACTAAGAGACCAGTCTCAGGACATGCACCAAATGACAATGTGGAGGAGAAACCCACATGTGAAGTAGTACATGATGACATTCAGCCAGAGGACAGCATCTCAAATGTTGGAAGCAACAATCATGGATCAAAAACTGGGACTTCAAGAACTTCAAACTCCTCTACTTCCTCTTCATGTGTCAAAGCGGAGGCTGAAATGGCTGCTCTTCTCGCTCGTCAAAAATTGCTCAAACAAAAGCAAGAGCTTGATCAGCAAGAGGAGGAAATAAGGAAAAGGAAAGAGAGATTTGAGCTTGAAGTGGAGATTGCAGCCGCTCAGGCTCGGCTGGAGGTCTTAAGAGTCTCAGGAAGCAGTGTGAAAGGCACCAGATATAAAAAATAAGATGGTATGGAATCTTATATGGCCAAAGGAGCACATGCTGCTCTTAATGCTGAGACTGATTCATTTGTGCCTGGTGGCCATGGAGTGTATGACAGTCAAAGCACATCTAAGTCTCATTTAACAAAGCCGAATGAAAGGAAAGTTACTGTTGATGTTGGATCTCAAATAGTCCAGCAAAGGCTGCCTGGACTCCAAATGGCTACTAATGTGAACATTAATGCTTCAGCTTCTCAATGTACAACAAATTCACATGTTCAGATGCCAGTCATTAATGACAATAACAATTTGCTATCCATAATGGCAAGGCAAAATGAATTTCTGCTCTACTGGCGCAACAACAGAACATCTCTCATTTGCCCAGGAGAGAGACCCAGGTGTTTGATGGAAATCCTCTTCAATATCATGCCTTTATGAGATCTTTTGAGCACAATGTTGAAGAAAGGACAGGTGACGCTGGAGACTGCTTGCACTTCCTGGCACAATACACAAGAGGACAACCACATGAGCTTGTTCAAAGCTGTCAGCGAATGCCTCCAGACAGAGCATATCAAAGGGCTAAGGCTTTATTTGAAGAGCATTTTGGGAATGAGCAAAATATTGCTTCTGCTTATTTGGACAAAGCACTATCATGGCCTTTAGTTAAAGCAGAGGATGCCAAATCTCTTCAAGCATATGGTCTCTTCTTAAGAGGATGTTGTAATGCGATGGATGACATACAGTACATGTCTGAGCTTAACATGCCTGCGAACATGCTGATGGTGATCAAAAAGTTACCGTATAAGCTGAGAGACCAATGGAGGACGGAAGCTTGTGATATTCAAGAGACCCGTTCTCAAAGAGCTACTTTCCCTGACATTGTCAGTTTTATTGAACGTCAGGTAAAAATTGCAGCAGACCCTATATTTGGAAATATACAGGATACTCTAAAGACAATGCAAAGCAAAAATGGCAGCATTTGGCTTCCTTTGTTACTGTAGTAGCAAAGGAAGTTTTGCTACTACAGTAACATCGGTTAATGGAAAGGCCCATGTGAAAAAGGTCGGAGCCCCACTGGACAAAAGGACCTGCTTGTACTGCAAGGTTCAACATGCGTTGGAGGTGTGCTCTCTATTAGTAGAGAGGGCACATAATGACAAGATCACTTTTTTGAAAGAACATGGAGTTTGCTTTGGCTGTCTGTGCATAGGGCACATAAGTAAGGACTGCAGGAGGCGACTGTCATGTAAAACATGTGGAGCTAAACACCCTAGCATGCTTCATATTCATCCAAAGAACAAGGAGCAAGAGAAGGATTTAGCAGTTGCAGCAGGTACAAACACAGCGGTGGGCAGCTCTGTGGTAACAGTGCAAGGTAGTGGTCTCACTGGGGCCGGTGACCATGGCTTTAAGCTCTCCATCGTGCCAGTAAAGGTCAAGTCCAAAAAGGGTCACCAAGTCGTGGAAACGTATGCCTTTCTGGACCAAGGCAGCTCTGGCTCCTTTTGTACATCAAGTCTGTTGAGCAAGTTGAATGTTTCAGGAATAGGAACTACAATTCTCTTACGCACTTTGGGCCAAGAAAATATTGTAGGATGTTGCATTGTGTCAGATCTGGAGGTAGCCGGTCTGGAAAGTGATCTCTACTGTGACTTTCCAGATATGTTTACACAGAAGAAAATGCCTGTGTGCAGGAGCAACATACCACGGGAGCAGGATCTGGTCAGATGGCCATATTTGCGTGGAGTACACCTACCTGAAATTGATGCAGACATTGAACTGTTGATCGGCTTAAATGCACCAAGAGCTCTTGAGCCAACAAAGGGGATAGTTCTCAGCGGCGACGCGAGGTTATCCGACGCTACAAGGGGGAAAGGGGAAGGGGAGTCGGCGGGAACTTCGCAAGAGGTCTCCCCGGTTCCCCAATGGTGCCCCATGGACGATTTTCCACTCGAGCAGTCTCGAGATGATACTCTGTGCGTGACTTGGGACCTAGTGATTTCGATTGATGGGCAGCGGGTTCGCCCGGGGATAGCGCTGGATTTTCCCCATTTCACATTGATTAGGGACAGATTATACAGAGTGAGTTGTGACACTCAGACAGAAGAGGAAATCACCAAATTGTTAGTGCCAAAAAGCCGTCGGGAAATGATTTTCCAGGTGGCGCATTTTAACCCAATGGCCGGTCACATGGGGTATGACAAAACACTCAATCGGATAATGGTCCGGTTCTATTGGCCAGGCATTTGGGCAGACGTGCGCCGCTGGTGCGCGGCTTGCCTGGACTGTCAACTAGTCAACCCCGCCGCCACCCCTAGGGCACCTTTGCGGCCATTACCACTCATAGAGGTCCCATTTGAGCGAATTGGCATGGACCTCGTCTGACCATTTCACCCGAGCACCCAGGGGTATTGCTTTGCGCTAGTCCTGGTGGATTATGCAACGCGCTATCCCGAAGCAGTACCGCTGCGCTCCATCTCTGCAAAAAGTGTCGTGCAGGCACTGTTTCAAGTTATCTCCCAAGTTGGAATCCCGAAAGAGATTCTGACTGACCAGGCCACGTCCTTTATGTCACGCACGTTAAAGGAGCTTTACGGTTTACTGGGGATCAAATCCATTCGGACCAGCGTTTACCACCCACAGACTGATGAGCTGGTAGAGCGGATGAATAGAACCTTGAAATCCATGATCCGGAAGTTCGTACACGAGGACAAACCAAATTGGCATAAATGGTTGGATCCCCTGTTATTTGCAGTGCGGGAGGTACCCCAGGCCTCAACAAGGTTTTCCCCATTCGAACTGTTGTTCGGCAGGAAGCCGCGCGGGGTGTTGGACCTAGTTAAAGAAAGCTGGGAGGAAGGTCCAAGCCCCAGTAAAAATTAAATTCAATACGTCATGGACTTGAGAGCAAAACTCCACACATTGGGGCACTTGTCACGTGAGAATTTGCTCCGATCCCAAGAACGTCAGCAGCGCCTGTATAACAAGGGGACGCAACTCAGACAATTTTCACCGGGAGATAAAGTACTTGTATCACTCC
This sequence comes from Entelurus aequoreus, assembly GCF_033978785.1. Taxonomy (NCBI): domain Eukaryota; kingdom Metazoa; phylum Chordata; class Actinopteri; order Syngnathiformes; family Syngnathidae; genus Entelurus; species Entelurus aequoreus. The sequence continues at coordinate 51,737,704 of NC_084739.1, read as the reverse complement.
CAACATCCAGCTCCAAATTACTCGCCAAGTGGCAAGGACCCATTGTGGTCACACGACGAGTAGGTGACGTGGACTACGAGGTCAGGCGGACTGACCAGGGCGGGGCAACCCAAATATACCACCTCAACCTATTAAAAGGTTGGAGGGAGGAGGAGTCTGTATCCATGGTTAGGGCGATAGCGGATTCCCCACTCCCCTCCCCTAGCCCAGGGGTCGGCAACCCAAAATGTTGAAAGAGCCATATTGGACCAAAAATACAAAAACAAATCTGTCTGGAGCCGCAAAAAATTAAAAGCCATATTACATACAGATAGTGTGTCATGAGATATAAATTGAATTAAGATGACCTAAAGTAAACTAAATTACCTCAAATATACCTACAAATGAGGCATGATGATGCAATATGTACATATAGCTTGCCTAAATAGCATGTTAGCATCGATTAGCTTGCAGTCATGCAGTGACCAAATATGTCTGATTAGCACTCCACACAAGTCAATAACATCAACAAAACTCACCTTTGTGCATTCATGCACAACGTTTAAAGTTTGGTGGACAAAATGAGACAAAAAAAGAAGTGGCATAAAACACGTCCTAGAAAGTCGGAGAAAGTTATACATGTAAACAAACTAAGGTGAGTTCAAGGACCGCCAAAATTAGTAGGACAAAACGGCGCTCGCCAAATACTCGAATCAGTGAAGCATGTTTAATACAAACAGTGTGCTTTATAACAATTAGGGAGGTTTGTGTCATGTTTGTCCTCCTACAGAAACCATATTAAAACAAAAAATATATTTTTTTCCCCTCATCTTTTTCCATTTTTCATACATTTATGAAAAAGCTCCAGAGAGCCACTAGGGCGGCGCTAAAGGGCCGCATGCGGCTCTAGAGCCGCGGGTTGCCGACCCCTACCCTAGCCCGTCCCCTCTCCGCTGTGATAATCATCTCACGCCGTCACAGAAAGCAGATATGGCCAATTTGCAGCACCATTTTGCTGACGTGTTCTCCCCCCTGCCAGGCCGCACGAAACTCACCCAGCATCACATAGAGACCAGCCCAGGCATGACGGTGAGGTCTCTGCCTTATAGGCTCCCCGAACATATGCGCAAAGTAGTTCGGGAAGAATTAAAAGCCATGCTGGAAATGGGAGTGATAGAACATGGTGCAGCCCCATAGTTCTGGTAGGGAAGAAAGATGGGACTGTGCGGTTCTGTGTGGACTACCGCAAGGTAAAGTTCCGGAGGACCTAGCACCTTTTCCTCCCATCAAGGGCGATCTCTCCTGTTGGAACAATGTCTGTGTGGCACGGGGCTTTGCACTGTGGTGCCCTGCACTTTGAGGGCACAAGTCCTGGCCATGTTGCACGAGGGCCATCAGTGCATCGTCAAAGTCAAGCAACGTTCTAGGGGTCTGGGGCCTCATATACTGTATTAAGTGTGCGTATGCACAAAAACCTGGCGTACGCCTTTTTTCATTGCAAATTTGGAGATGTATCAAGCGTGAACTAAGTGTGGAAATGCACAGGGCATCACGCCAACTTCATGGCTGGTGTACACACATTTCTTTAAGCTCTTGATAACACAGAGGAATTTGTTCAGGCTTTGCCAATGTTTGATGTCAACAATGTAAAATATTAAGGACAGGGTACGATTTTTTTTTTTGCCAATGCATTTAATACTTCATAATTATTCATATTTATATTTGTGAGGACTTCAATTAATTTATCAAGGCGATCATTTTGCCACCTATTGCTGTCACAATATGTTCTTGTGACTCCAGCAAAGCTTGGCCTGTGGGGCTGACAGCTGCAGTAGACGGTGGTTGCGCCACAAATGGCACCTAAGACGGTGGAGAAATGGCACAACTTTGTGTCAAGTGGCTGCTACCTCAAGTAGCTCTTCAGTGTTGTTGTAATAAATTGAGTAATCAAACAAGACTCAAAGTCGTTTGTATCCTCTTTTGTATGCTGGGTTGTTTACATTTAAAGAAAAATTTTAAGAAAAATTTTAAGAAACTGAAATTTAAGAGATTTTAAACCAAATATTATTTCACCTAAAACTCTAATCTGGCTGTGAGCAGGCTACTGTACGAACACATTTTGTTGTAAGTTACACAAATTGTACTTTTTTATAGGGGTAATCAGAGTCATCCACAAGCTTTATGTTATCATTAAAGCGACTATATTTTCAAATGGGGTGAGCACTAAATTAGTATTCATTGCTATTTTTGTTTTTTTTTTGTTGCATTTTACTTTTGTTGATGTAAGTAGGAATGGTACCCGTCAAGTGGCAGCTAGTTGCAGCATATCTGTGCTTTATACAAAGAGTTGAAACACAAAAAGGTCTACATTTTCCTTGTTTTGAGTAAATCAATGTTTTTGCAGACCTTTTCATGAAACCACCATCCTGCTGATTTAGGTTTCAATTCAATTGTTTTTTTTTTTTACAAACAAACTGATTTGAAAAATGCACATTACTTACAATAATGGAAAATTATTTTGGCATACAATGACTTGTAACGCCTGCTTTGGGGGAGACGTTTGAACAGTTTGGGATCAGGGTGTGAGGGGTCTGCAGTGATGCTACCGGCTTGTTTTCTGAGCTAAGTCCTGGATGGGGGGAAGGTTTACACAATGATCTTTTCTGCAGTCTAGTTTAGTTGCAGATCCAAACCAGGTAGTGGTGGATGGGCAAAGGACAGTGATTTACGTGTAGAACATGATCAACAGCTCCTGGGGAAGGTTGAACTTCTTGAGCTGATGCAGGAAGTACATCCTCTGCTGTACCTTTTTCCTGATTGTGTCTGTGTGGGAGTTCCACCTAAGGTCCGGTGGGATTGCGCATTCTGAACTTGCATATATACTGTATGTATATATATATATATATACTTATATATATATATATATATATATATATATATATATATATATATATATACTTATATATATATATATATATATATATATATATATATATATATATATATATATATATATATATATATATATATGTATATATATATATATATATATATATATATATATATATATAAGTATATATATATATATATATATATATATATATATATATATATATATATATATATGTATATATATATATATATATAAGTATATATATATATATATATATATATATATATATATATATATATATATATATATATATATATATATATATATAAGTATATATATATATATATATATATATATACATATATATATATATATATATATATATATATATATATATATATATATATACATATGTACATTAGGGCTGTCAAAGTTCATTTGATAATAACACGTTAACTATACATTTCAATTACGGCACTCATTTTTTTAAATAGTCGATTAACACAAACACCTCCTTTTTTACCCTCGGGCCAAGCCGTAGTGGGGGTAACTTGGCTGCAGTTCACCTGCTACTGATGAGTCACAAGCGAGTAGAAATGGACAAAGGAAAGTCTACCTTATGGAAATATCAGGTACGAAGTCATGGCAAATTGTTCTCCCGACAAGGAAGGACTATTTTTCGCTGAGAAGAGGCAACATACCTGCAGCAAACGCCTGCGGCACACGTCGTTCTAGAGGTGCTTCACTTCCGTGTTCAGATTACGGTTAAGGTGCAGTGATAACAAAACATTTAGATTGTTACTGTGACTGAATCAATAAGTAAGATGATAAAAAAAAGTTAAAAAGAAATGGAAAAAGGTCGGCAGGAAGTCGAAATGAGACTTTTTTATTGCAAACAGTTCAACATCAAAACATGTAAAGGCACTTTCTCAAACCAATCGCATACTTTTCCGGCTTCAAAGTAAAAGCGCTACGCTATACATCCGGTTTAACTACGTTTCGGGTTTCTCCTGAATGTACAGGCTTCATATAAGCCGCTACATCTAATAAAATACTCCTGCTACCTTGTCGTGGTAGAGGAGTTTGATCCTAGGCGCTATATTTTCCGGGGGACTCTATGCCCCCTGGTAGGGTCTCCCAAGACAAGCAGGTTTAGGTGAGGGATCAGACAAAAATCAGCTTGAAGACCTTTATGAAGAAGAAAAAATGAGGGTTCAGATTTCCCTCGCCCGGACACTGGTCACCGGGGCCCCCCTTTGGAGCCAGGCCCGGAGGTGGGGATCGATGGCAAGCGCTGGTGGCCGAGTTTGTCCCCATGGGGCCCGGTCGGGCACACCCCGAAGAGGCAACGTGGGTCCCCCCTCCAATGGGCTCACCACTCATAGGAGGGGGCATAGAGGTCGGGTGCAGTGATAGCTGGGCGGAAGCCAAAGGCAGGGCATCCTCTTGGGACGTGGAATGTCATCTCGATGGGGGGGAAGAACCTGAGCTATCAATCAATCAATCAATCAATGTTTATTTATATAGCTCTAAATCACAAGTGTCTCAAAGGGCTGCACAAGCCACAACGACATCCTCGGTACAGAGCCCACATACGGGCAAGGAAAACTCACCCCAGTGGGACATCGATGTGAATGACTATGAGAAACCTTGGAGAGGACCGCATATGTGGGTAACCTCTCCCTCTAGGGGAGACCGAAAGCAATGGATGTCGAGTGGGTCTGACATAATATTGTGAAAGTCCAGTCCACAGTGGATCCAACATAAAAGCGAAAGTCCAGTCCATAGTGGGGCCAGCAGGAAACCGTCCCGAGCGGAGACGGGTCAGCAGCGCAGAGATGTCCCCAACCGATGCACAGGCTAGCGGTCCACCCCGGGTCCCGACTCTGGACAGCCAGCACTTCATCCATGTGTACCTGTGTAACTCCCCCTCCACAAAGGAGAGGGGAGCAGAGGAGAAAAGAAAAGAAACGGCAGATCAACTGGTCTAAAAAGGGGGTCTATTTAAAGGCTAGAGTATACAAATGAGTTTTAAGATGGGACTTAAATGCTTTGAGGTAGCATCTCTAACTGTTACCGGGAGGGCATTCCATAGTACTGGAGCCCGAATAGAAAACGCTCTATAGTCCGCAGACTTTTTTTGGGCTCTGGGAATCACTAATAAGCCGGAGTTCTTAGAACGCAGATTTCTTGCCGGGACATATGGTACAATACAATCGGCAAGATAGGCTGGAGCTAGATCGTGTAGTATTTTATACGTAAGTAGTAAAACCTTAAAGTCATATCTTAAGTGCACAGGAAGCCAGTGCAGGTTAGCCAGTATAGGCGTAATATGATCAAACTTTCTTGTTCTTGTCAAAAGTCTAGGAGCCGCATTTTGTACCAACTGTAATCTTTTAATGCTAGACATAGGGAGACCCGAAAATAATACGTTACAGTAATCGAGACAAGACGTAACGAATGCATGAATAATGATCTCAGCGTCGCTAGTGGACAAAATGGAACGAATTTTAGCGATATTACGCAGTTGAAAGAAGGCCGTTTTAGTAACACTCTTAATGTGTGACTCAAACGAAAGAGTTGGGTCGAAGTTAATACCCAGATTCTTTACCGAGTCGCCTTGTGTAATTGTTTGGTTGTCAAATGTTAAGGTGGTATTATTAAATAGATGTTGGTGTCTAGCAGGACCGATAATCAGCATTTCCGTTTTCTTAGCGTTGAGTTGCAAAAAGTTAGCGGGCATCCATTGTTTAATTTCATTAAGACACGCCTCCAGCTGACTACAAACCCCGTTTCCATATGAGTTGGGAAATTGTGTTAGATGTAAATATAAACGGAATACAATGATTTGCAAATCCTTTTCAACCTATATTCAGTTGAATGCACTACAAAGACAATATATTTGATGTTCAAACTCATAAACTTTATTTTATTTTTTGCAAATAATAATTAACTTAGAATTTCATGGCTGCAACACGTGCCAAAGTAGTTGGGAAAGGGCATGTTCACCACTGTGTTACATGGCCTTTCCTTTTAACAACACTCAGTAAACGTTTGGGAACTGAGGAGACACATTTTTTAAGCTTCTCAGGTGGAATTCTTTCCCATTCTTGCTTGATGTACAGCTTGAGTTGTTCAACAGTCCGGGGGTCTCCGTTGTGGTATTTTAGGCTTCATTATGCGCCACACATTTTCAATGGGAGACATGTCTGGACTACAGGCAGGCCAGTCTAGTACCCGCACTCTTTTACTATGAAGCCACGTTGATGTAACACGTGGCTTGGCATTGTCTTGCTGAAATAAACAGGGGCGTCCATGGTAACGTTGCTTGGATGGCAACATATGTTGCTCCAAAACCTGTATGTACCTTTCAGCATTAATGGCGCCTTCACAGATGTGTAAGATACCCATGTCTTGGGTACTAATACACTCCCATACCATCACAGATGCTGGCTTTTCAACTTTGCGCCTATAACAATCCGGATGGTTCTTTTCCTTTTTGGTCCGGAGGACACGACGTCCACAGTTTCCAAAAACAATTTGAAATGTGGACTCGTCAGACCACAGAACACTTTTCCACTTTGTATCAGTCCATCTTAGATGAGCTCAGGCCCAGCGAAGCCGACGGCGTTTCTGGGTGTTGTTGATAAATGGTTTCGCCTTGCAAAGGAGAGTTTTAACTTGCACTTACAGATGTAGCGACCAACTGTAGTTACCGACAGTGGGTTTCTGAAGTGTTCCTGAGCCCATGTGGTGATATCCTTTACACACTGATGTCGCTTGTTGATGCAGTACAGCCTGAGGGATCCAAGGTCACGGGCTTAGCTGCTTACGTGTAGTGATTTCTCCAGATTCTCTGAACCCGTTGATGATATTACGGACCGTAGATGGTGAAATGCCTAAATTCCTTGCAATAGCTGGTTGAGAAAGGTTTTTCTTAAACTGTTCAACAATTTGCTCACGCATTTGTTGACAAAGTGGTGACCCTCGCCCCATCCTTGTTTGTGAATGACTGAGCATTTCATGGAATCTACTTTTATACCCAATCATGGCACCCACCTGTTCCCAATTTGCCCGATCACCTGTGGGATGTTCCAAATAAGTGTTTGATGAGCATTCCTCAACGTTATCAGTATTTATTGCCACCTTTCCCAACTTCTTTGTCACATGTTGCTGGCATCAAATTCTAATGTTAATGATTATTTGCAAAAAAAAATAGTTTATCAGTTTGAACATCAAATATGTTGTCTTTGTAGCATATTCAACTGAATATGGGTTGAAAATGATTTGCAAATCATTGTATTCCGTTTATATTTACATCCAACACAATTTCCCAACTCATATGGAAACGGGGTTTGTACAATCCGGCGTGTTGGTCAGCTTTAGGGGCATGTAGAGTTGGGTGTCATCAGCATAACAGTGAAAGCTAACACCATATTTGCGTATGATATCGCCTAGCGGCAGCATGTAAATACTACAGAGTGCAGGAAGAACTGCAGTTCCCCAGAACCGAACCCAGGGGAACTTTGCACGTTACCTTGACATAGTCCGAGGTCACATTGTTATGGGAGACGCACTGCATCCTGTTAGTAAGATAAGAGTTAAACCAAGACAAGGCTAAGTCTGACATACCAACACGTGTTTTGATACGCTCTAATAAAATATTATGATCGACGGTATCGAAAGCGGCGCTAAGATCAAGAAGCAGCAACATAGATGACGCATCAGCATCCATCGTTAGCGATATATCATCAGTCATTTTTGCGAGGGCTGTCTCCATAGAGTGATTTGCCCTGAAACCGGATTGAATAGGTTCACAGAGATTGTTAGACACTAAGTGTTCATTTAGCTGCTGTGCAACAATTTTTTTGAGAATTTTCGAAATAAACGGAAGGTGGTCGGTAGTTTACCATGAGGTCAGGATCGAGGTTAGGTCTTTTGAGCATAGGATGAATAACCGCTTTTTTGAATGCTAGGGGAACAGTGCCGGAGGAAAGTGATACATGTATAATATTTAACACTGATGGACCCAATAATACAAACAGTTCCTTGATAAGTTTCCCAGGAAGTGGGTCAAGTAAACATGTTGTTTGTTTTATCCCACTTACAAGCCGTAATAATTCCTCTAATGTTATTTCATCAAAAATAGAGAGACTATTTTGGAGGGCGGTATCCGTCGTATATCTGTCCCTATTTCAAATAAACCTCTATAATAATAATAATAATATACAGTCGTATTTGTGTTAATATAACCCAGTTGTAGCTGGGATGCGTTGTCTTTAATCTCCTTTCTAATGAGTTCAATTTTCTTATTAAAGAAATTCATAAAGTCGTCTGCCGAGTGGGTGGAGCTACTGGGAGGAGTCCCTTGTTGGGTTAGCGATGCTACTGTACTAAACAAAAATTTAGGATCGTTTTAGTTGAGGCGGATGCCTCGGAGCTAGTGCGCAAGGTAGAAAGGTTTCGGCTAGATATATTCGGACTCACTTTGGCTCACAGCAAGAGATCTGGAACCAGTTCTCTCAAAAGAGGTGGACTCTCTTCCACTCTGGCCTTGCACGTAGTGAGAGGCAACGGGTTGGGGTGGCAATTCTTGTTGCCTCCTGGCTCAAAGCCTGCACATTGGAGTTTAATCCAGTAGACAAGAGGGTAGCTTCCCTCCGCCTTCGGGTGGGGGGACGGGTCCTGACTGTTGTTTGTGCTTATGCACCAAACAGTAGTTCAGAGTAGTCACCCTTTTTGGATTCCCTCAAGGAAGTACTGGAGCACACAATACAGCACTGGAGAGTACTGCTCCCTCTGGTGATTTCCTTGTTCTGCTGAGTTATTTCAATGCTCATATTGGCAACGATGGTGAAACCTGGAGAGGCGTGATTGGGAAGAATGGCTGCCGGGTCTGAGCCTGAGTGGTGTTTTGTTATTGGACTTTTGTGCTCGTCACAGATTGTCCATAACAAACACAATATTCAAACATAAGGATGTCCATATGTGCACTTGGCACCAGGACACCCGAGGCCACAGTTCCATGATCAACTTTGTAGTTGTGTCATCGGCTTTTTGGTCTCATGTTTTGGACTCTCGGGTAAAGAGAAGGGTGGAGTTTTCTACCGATCATCACCTAGTGGTGAGTTGGCTCCGGTAGTATGGGGAATGCTGGACAGACCTGGCAGGCCCAAACGCATTGTGAAGGTCTGCTGGGAACAACAAGCAGAGTCTCCTGTCAGAGAGAGTTTCAATTCCCTGCTCCGGAAGAACTTTGAACATGTCACGAGGAGGGCGCTGGATATTGAGTTCGAGTGGAACATCTTTGTAACTCTTTTGTCGAGTCGGCAGATCGGAGCTGTGGCTGAAAGGTGGTTGCTGCCTGTCGTGGCTTTAATCCTAGAACACGCTGGTGTCCGGTGAGGGATGCCGTCAAGATGAGGAAAGAGTCCTATCGGATCCTTTTGGCTCATGGGACACAGGAGGGAGCAGACAGGTACCGACAGGCCAAGCAGTGTGCGGCTTCGGGGGTAGCGGAGGAAAAAATTGCACATGGGAGGAAGCCATGGAAAACGACTTCCGGACGGCTTCGAATCGATTCTGGACCACAATCTGCTGCCTAAGGAGGGGGAAGCAGTGCACTGTCAACACCGTGTATGGTGAGGATGGTGTGCTGCTGACCTCGACTGCGGATTTTGTGGATCGGTGAAGGGAATACTTCAAAGACCTCCTCAATCCCACTTACACGTCTTTCTAAGAGGAAGCAATGCCTGGGGAATCTGTGGTGGGCTCTCCTGTTTCTGGGGATGGGGTTGCGGAGTTAGTTAAAAAGCTCCTTGTTGGCAAGGCTGGATGACATCCGCCTGGAGTTCCTTAAGGCTCTGGATGTTGTGGGGCTGTCTTGGTTGACAAGACTCTGCAACATTGCATGGACATTGGGGGCGGTACCTCTGGATTGGCAGACCGGGGTGGTGGTTCCTCTCTTTGAGAAGGGGAATCGGAGGGTGTGTTCCAACTATTGTGGGATCACAGTCCTCAGCCTTCCCGGTAAGGTCTAATCAGGTGTACTACAGAGGAGGCTATGCCGGATAGTCGAACCTTGGATTCAGGAGAAGCAGTGTGGTTTTTGTCCTGGTCGTGGAACTGTGGACCAGCTCTATACTCTTGGCAGGGTCCTTGAGGGTGCATGGTAATTTGCCTAATCAGTCTACATGTGCTTTGTGGACTTTGAGAAGGCATTCGACCATGTCCCTCAGGAAGTGCTATGGGGAGTGCTTAGTGAGCATGTGGTATCGGACTGTCTGAATGTGGCAGTCGCTCTCTTTATGATCGGTGTCAGAGCTTTTTACGCATTGCCGGCAGTAAGTCGGACCTGTTTTCAGTGAGGGTTGTACTCCGCCAGGGCTGCCCTTTGTCACCGATTCTGTTCATAACTTTTATGGACATAATTTCTAGGCGCAGGGCATTGAGGGGGTTCCGGTTTGGTGGCTGCAGGATTAAGTCTCCCTTTTTGCAGATGATTGCAGAATCTTCTGCTTTCACTGGATCGGTTCACAGCCGAGTGTGAAGCGACTGGGATGAGACTCAGCCCCTCCAAGTCCGAGTTCATTCTTCTCGCCCGGAAAAGGGTGGAGTGCCATCTCAGGGTTGGGAAGAGATCTTACCCCAAGTGGAGGAGTTCAAGTACTTCGAAGTCTTGTTCACGAGAGAGGGAAGAGTGGATCATGAGATCGACAGGCGGATCGGTGTGGCGTCTTTAGTACTGCGGACACTGTATCGATCCGATGTGGTAACGAAGGAGCTGAGCCGGAAGGCAAAGCTCTCAATTTACCGGTCGATCTTCTTCTATGGTCATGAGCTTTGGGTTATGACCAAACTGATCCGGAAAGCCGGCTAAACTATTGGCAGGCAGTTGGAGGCATTTGTGTCAGTGAGGGACAGGAGGACACTGGACAAACTGCTCGCCATCACGGACAACCCTGCCCACCCACTCCACCAGACAATTAAGGGACAGCGGAGCTCATACTCCAACAGGCTCCTTCAACTTCCTTCCCGCACTGTGCGATTCAAGAACTCCTTCATTCCACACTCCATCCAGCTGTATAATCACTCGCCATACAGCAATAGATGACATCTGCCTATTACCTGACACCTGACATGTTAGCTACTTCTCTTTGTTTATAATGTTTATAATGTCTATTTTCTATTTCCTGCTGGATCTACTCTCTATTTTATTCTGCTGCTGTCACATATACTGCATATACTGTAATAGTGTACATGGTCACTGGTATATATTGTATATATATTATAGACATAATATAATATATCTGTATATATATTATTCTGTACACATATTATGTATATATTCATATATATGTTAGATTTCATTATCACTATATTAGTCTATTTATACCTGCATTTTCCTGTCCAACCTTACACTTTCCATCATTGTAACTGAGCTACTTTGTTGAACAATTTCCCTTGTGGATCATTAAAGTTTGTCTAAGTCTAAGTCTAAGTCTAAGTCTAAGATCACTGATACAAGCGGCCGAAATTTGTTTCCTCCTTCGGATGGCGGGCCTCTCCCTTAGAGATAGGGTGAGAAGCTCTGTCATCCGGGGGGAGCTCAAAGTAAAGCCGCTGCTCCTCCACATCGAGAGGAGCCAGATGAGGTGGTTCGGGCATCTGGTCAGAATGCCACCCGGATGCCCCCCTGGAGAGGTGTTTAGGGCACGTCCGACCGGTAGGAGGCCACGGGTAAGATCCAGGACACGTTAGGAAGACTTTATCTCCCGGCTGGCCTGGGAATGCCTTGGGATGTCTAGTGTCTAGGGTCTCTGCAGCTCGCTTTTCATAACAGACATGGAGCGACAGAATCTAAACAGAGTCTCAAAACATGAGTACAGTCGCCAGTAACACCAAAAATAGATGATAGATTTGTTGCCAATCGTTTTTAATATATAGAAAAAGAGACTAAAAGGATTGGAGAAATCTCTAGAAAAAAAAAAAATCTTTACAAAATACATTGTACAATAAGCAGCAACATTTAACAAAAAATAGAACAAAACAATATTATGTAAGAAAAATATATGTTAATACTATACTTAATAACAGATTTGTTTTCAATGCATATTCACATTTTTTTGCCTTTAAAAAAATATATGCATCATAGCAAATAATGCAATGACACAGGTATTTTGGCAATTTAGGGGAAACCTGACATTAACAAAATAAAAATTTCTTACATTACGATCATGCTTTGTCAGAGATGTTTTGTAATGTTACCCTGTGATATTTGCACCTAAAGAAATGCTCGTACATCAGTTTGGGACTATAGGGTTTTGGGGGGGATTTTTCTGGCTGGCTGAAATATTGTGTACATTTTTTTATAACATGTTCTGGTGGAGTCCTTAATTACATAATGAATAGCAGGCTCAATATTACATGTTATTAATTAATGGAGAAGGTTAAAACATTGTCCATCCATCCATCCATCCATTTTCTACCGCTTATTCCCTTCGGGGTCGCGGGGGGGCGCTGGAGCCTATCTCAGCTACAATCGTGCGGAAGGCGGGGTAAACCTTGGACAAGTCGCCACCTCATCGCAGTAAAACATTGTCATACAGCAATATTAAGCCACCCACCCTGAAAATTATCTGTGTAGGGTACACTTATTAATGATGAAAAATGTTACCTATCTGCAATTAATTGTGATTTATTTTGAGTTAGCTATTGAAGTGAATTAATTGACTCATACTATGTAACATATGGTGAATGTTTATATTCAACTTGGAGAAAACGAACCACCAGGGTCAAATAAATAATGGTTGAGTCCATAATAAATTAGGACTCAACCAACACTTAGTTGGACATTTGCATATGGACTGGAGTTACTCTCTCACGAGAAGAGGAAATAAATTCAGACTTCGGAATGCAAAAGTGATAGCTCTATCCTGGAGGAGAGACTCCATGTCTATATCCGCGTCAACTTCTAAGTTACAACATATAGAGGTTGTTTTCCGGTCACTTACACATGAACATCTCCTTACATGGTTAGGCTGTACCCTCCTGAATTACCACACACCCAGACAGAGAAAGAATGAATATAAGAAGGTGGTTCGGCTCCTCCAAATTAGGAGTGCCTCATTTTCTTCTCCTCCAGGAACTGCAGTCCTGTGTAATGACGCTCGCTTGTAATAATGCAACTTTAGGTTCAGTAAAGCGTCTCCAATGTCTCTTTTGATTCAGCCGCACTGCTGTGTCGCACTTCTGCTGAGGGTGACAAGACCAGAAATACAGATCACTATGAACAGTGCATGTGCCTCACAATACGAAGGTCCTGGGTTCAATCCCTTGGCTCTGGATATTTCTGTGTGGAGTTTGCATGTTCTCCCCGTGACTGCGTGGGTTCCCTTCAGGTACTCCGGGGTCCTCCCACCTCCAAAGACATGCACCTGGAGATAGGTTGAATGAAAACACTAAATTGGCCCTGGTGTGTGAATGTGAGTGTGAATAATGTCTGTATGTGTTGGCCCTGCAATGAGGTGGTGACTTGTCCAGGCTGTACCCCGCCTTCCGCCCGATTGCAGCTGGGATAGGCTCCAGCAACCCCCGCGACCCCTAGAGGGACAAGCGGTAGAAAATGGATGGATGGATGGATGAGCAATGCGATTAATCGCGATTAACAATTGTAATCGTTTGACATATGTATATATATACATATATATATTTATGTTATTATTTGTGCTAACCTACATTACACTTACAGTATATACAGTATATACGTATGTGTATATATATATTTATATACCTATATATATTTATGTAAATATATATGTATATATGTATATATATATACATATATATTTATGTAATTATTTGTGCAAACTTACATTAAACTTGTTTTACTTAAATAGTTGTGGATTCTAAAAAACATGAAAGTCAGAACTTAAACTACATCCTTTGGATTAATGGAATTAAAAAAAAGAGTTCAAAATGACAATGTAAACGTTTGCATTTATTGTATAGTTATATGCAGCCCTATAATAACCAATGGGAATGTTGTTTTGTTTGTTTTTTTGTCATTAAAAAAATACAATCATGTGTGCTTATCCCTGCAGACTATATTGATCTATATTGATATATAATGTAGGAACCAGAAATATTAACAACAGAAAGAAACAACCCTTTTGTGCGAATGAGTGTGAATGAGTGTAAATGGGGGAGGGAGGTTTGTTGGGTTGGTGCACTAATTGTAAGTGTATCTTGTGCTTTATATGTTGATTTAATACAAAAAAAAAAAAAAAATTATAATTTTTATTTTATTTTTTATTTTTTTATTTCTTGTGCGGCCCTGTACCAATCGATCCACGGACCGGTACCGGGCCGCGGCCCGGTGGTTGGGGACCACTGCTTTAGCGCATTGGAACCTTGATTGTTTTCTGTTCATGACAGCTTTCGTGTTTAAATCCCAATTCCTCTAGGCATTTTTTTTTTACTGCAGTTTCCGCTCATTTGTTCTTCATTTGCTTTGCTGGGATTTTTTTATTTTCAAGACATTGCTTTATGTTTTCTGTCTTGACGCTTGGTCTACCAGTATGCTTGCCTTTTGCAACATTCCCATGTTGTTTTTACTTGGTTCAGATTTTAGACACATCATTGAGTAATATTTTTTTTTCTCACTCTGCTCGGTAAAAAATTAAACAGTTACTCACTACCACAATTTATATCCTTAGATGTTGTAAATAATGTTATATATGTATTTTAAAATACATAATGTTAAAAATGACTGAAGTTTAATGCATCACAAAAGGCAGGATGTAATCTCTCCCCCTCAGACCTCAGCCTGAATAGAAAATGTGTTGGTGGTCTGCTTTATGAGAGCCTGGTGAACCCCTGCAACACACACACACACACACACACACACACACACACACACACACACACACACACACACACACACACACACACACACACACACACACACACACACACACACACACACACACACACACACGCACGCATACACCCAACCCCAACCCCCAACCAGAATGTGTAATTAAGGTCACATTTATTCTTCCTCACACATCTTCATCTCCTCAACCCCCAACTATTATCTTCTTTCACCCTAAGTCCAATTAGAAGATCTGGGCTCTTTTCTAAATGTCTGTGTGTGTGTGTGTGTGTGTGTGTGTGTGTGTGTGTGTGTGTGTGTGTGTGTGTGTGTGTGTGTGTGTGTGTGTGTGTGTGTGTGTGTGTGTGTGTGTGTGTGTGTGTGTGTGTGTGTGTGTGTGTGTGTGTGTGTGTCTGTGTGTGTGTGTGTGTGTGTGTGTGTGTGAGCGTGTGCGTGTTTGCATGTGTGTGTGTGTGTGTGTGTGTGTGTGTGTGTGTGTGTGTGTGTGTGCATGTGTGTGTGTGTGTATGTGTGTGTGTGTGTGTGTGTGTGTGTAGATGTGTGCTTATTGGAGGACATTTAGATGTTAACTTGCTGTCCAGCTTTGCACAAGTAAACGCTCTGCAGAACTAAATAGGAAATTATATCACACATTTGACATGCATGCACAAATAAATACCCACTTGTTGTTGTGATGATATCGCATTGATATCTGATATCTAAATCGAATCAGGACACCCCTAACAATATTTTTTTGAAAGTTATTTTATGATATGCCAATAAATAAACAACTTTAAATACTTAAGTGAACCTTTGTTCAGAAGTCTCATTTCAATGTGTGGCTTTTAATTTATGTTCTGCTTTAACAGAATATTTAAGATTTTTTTTTGAAGAAGAATAATACACAACAACATTAAATATCATAGATATGAAGCCACTGTGTATTTATGTCATGAGATGTAACATTTACCTTGACTTATAGCAACATGTATGAAAGAAATATAACAGGCTGGTAGCCAGCAATACAGTATACATGATACATGTATATATATATATATATATATATATATATATATATATATATATATATATATATATATATATATATATATATATATATATATATATATATATATATATATATATATATATATATATATGCATACTATATATATATATATATATATATATATATATATATATATATATATATATATATATATATATATATATATATACTGTAATTAAATGCAAATATTGGACAGCACATGTTACAAAGCACACAATACAGCATTAAAAAGCTTTTGATTGATCCCTCAATCCATCAGCACATTTTTCGTTTTCCCAAGACATCGGTTATGTCATCAATATTAAAAATGAATAATTTACAATAGAATAACAGTTGAAATCCAATACTTCTTGTACAGTACATTAAAGTTGGAGGTCAAAGTTCAAGCAGCACATAACACATAAACAAAGCTTTTTTTCTTCAAGACGACACAGCAAAACTCACAATGAAGTCACAAATGAGAAGAATGATCAAAAGTAAGGTTAAATACAATGACGTGTTGAAACAAACTACTGAGAGGACAAAGAGTTATTATTATAATTATTAATATTAATATTATTATTATTATTATTACGATGAATGACATTCCTGCTTCTTTATGAATTGTGTTCAAGTGTCTTTCAAGTGAAAGTACAAACAACTGTGAACAGGTAACTTTGTCATGTGCTTCAGCTCACCTCTCAACATCATTTAATAATTGCACACATGCCTCCTTCTCGACTTCTTTTCACACTGTGAGCTGCTTTTTGTAGCTACTTTTTTTTTTTATAAATATCATAATGAAAACCTTAAAAATCAGTTGAACCCATAAGAAACCACAACACTTTAAAGGTGTTCAAATGTGTTCCATACAGTTTTGTAGAGTGCTTATCCCAGGATATCACCCAAAATGGCCATCCGTCTGGTAAGGGAGATCAATTCCAAAAGCTATTTTTTAATCCCATCCATCCATCCATCCATTTCGGGGTCGGGGGGGTTGGAGCCTATCTCAACTGCATTCGGGCGGGAGGCGGGGTACACCCTGGACAAGTCGCCATCTCATCGCAGGGCCAACACAGATAGACAGACAACATTCACACTCACATTCACACACTAGGGCCAATTTAGTGTTGCCAATTAACCTATCCCCAGGTGCATGTTTTTGGGGTGGGAGGAAGCCGGAGTACCCGGAGGGAACCCACGCAGTCACAGGGAGAACATGCGAACGCCGCACAGAAAGATTCCAAGCCCGGGATTGAACTCAGGACCTTCATTAAAGTTAATTTTAAATCCATTTAACAATTGTAATAATTTATTAGTGTTTAATATATTACAATTCAGTTTTTTTTTCGTAGAAAACAAGCCAGGAAAAATGTCACCATTAGCTTTTAGCATTAAAATTGTTATTGAAGCCTGATGTGACATACTTGTCATTTAATGAAAATACTAATAATACACTCAATAAATGTCATTGTTTCAATGATTTTGAATGAATATTCAGGAGTTTAACCCGTTAAAGTCGACAAGCCTCATAATGATGAGGGTTGCCAACTCCCTAAAAAAAATACACATGAAATTATGGACATACAAAAATGCCTTTTGCCTTTTTTGTATTTTATGATTTTTCAAGCTGACTTTAATTCCAATTATATTTTAGAGGTTTATGATAAAACAAAAACATGTTTTTATTTTAGTGCAAAATAACAAAATGAGCAGAATCAAATAAATAACTGACTTTCAGCTTTTTCCCATTAGGGTATTTTTCCTAGAAATACATTTATTGGCTCTCACATTTTATGTTGACAAAAGCGGTCAATGATGTACTTCAAAGACAGCTTAAAGGTGCTGTTTGCAACTTCCCCACAGTTATATTTTTCAAAGGAAAAAATATAACAAGAAAACCACCGGCTAGCTGGTGTTTACAATAATGGTTTAACAGAACACATTTGTTTGACAATTGTCTATATTTTTCACAATTACAAAGTTTATGTAATAAAAAACAATTACCAGTCTGAATAAAATGACTGGTGTTTACGGCTGTTACTCACCCTGTCTCGGTGACAGTCCAAGAGAAGTGACAAACAATTTGCAGTCATGTTGTTGCTAGGATAGAAAATAATATAATAAAAATAAAAATTCAATGACAGTTAATGCTCGCTATCCAAATTGCTATTATTAACTATCAACACCTAAAGCTAATGCGCGTGCATTTGTTACATACAGTAAGTATGTAATTACGACATTAAGTACGAGAAGCCGTGAGTGGGTGGGATATACTGTGTGTGTGTGTCAATGTTGCAAACAGCCCCTTTAAGCAGGCACTTTTCATTAGTACAGTGTACATCGGGATATGACTGTCTCATTTTATAAATGTTTTGGGTTACAATGTGTTTCTCAGCTAATTGTTATGCTGCGAGCAAAAATCTGGGTTGCGAGTTAAAATATGAGAGTCCCCACCACTAGTTGGCGTTGCGAATTTCACAGTGAATCTCAAAAGATTCCATCAAAACATCCGGTCTTACTTGCTAGCATTAGCTTATTTAAACTTTAATATTTCAATTTTGTTTTTCCAAGCATGGAAGGAAGAAAGTGAGTGTGAAGGACATTACTGAGGAGAAGAAGTGTATGATATTCAATGAATTAAAGAAAGAAATCAACAAAAACATGACAGAGCGTGTAGCTAGCTCGCTAACTTGGTGAAACAGTTGGAGCGTATCACTGCGAGCCTGCACTATACTGAAGCAGAATGACTCGATAGCACCAACCAAGAACGTTAAAATAGTATCTGGCGGAAAAATGTATCCATGAAAATATGGATGAGCTGCTGATGGTGTGTTTGATGGAGAAGCAGCTGGAAAGAGATACCTTAGAAGTGCACTCTCCAAGGTAAATGCTGTACAATATTATTACCTTACTTCATACAACTACTGTACTTGTCTCTACTCTATTCTATTCTATTATTTTTTTATACAATATTTCTTATCTAAAAATGTGTTTTTATTTTTAAAAAGCATGGTACATGTTAAAATGTAGATGTTTTGAGGGGCAAGCACAAATAACATTATTTGTAATTCATTTTAATGGACAGCGCTGTTTCGCAACACAATTTTTTTGAAGTACGAGCTGGGTCACAGAACCAATTAAAGTTGTACCCTGAAGTACTAATTTATATTTCTGTGGTCATAATAAGGTTGTTCTTGACGTGCAACAGGTCGTTAACAAGTCTGGTGGAAAAACAGCCCATCAGTGACCACTCTTCCCGTGGAATCAAACAATTTGGGGGGGAAAAAGATATCAAGACATTGTTGAAAGCACTCTAGTCTATTGCCAAATGACATGTTAAGAAAATTGGTTTGATTTGAGAATGGTGATTAATAAAATGAATGTTGAGTTGTAGAATTTAAAAGACAGGTATATGTCCATCACTTGAGGTGAAACAGTTGAGGCTTCTTATGGGTTAGAAAGCGAACATTTTAGTTCCGAAGGTTTTGTGGTCTTCTTTGCAGCTGACAGAAACACAGACGAGACACTAGCCAATACAAAGACAGATGAAGTGGACCATCAAACATTCCCAGAGGAAACACGCAGAGTTCCACATGAGCAGAAAGCCTCATTCCACATTCTTCTTGTCCATGGCTTCTTTGCCGTTGGTCCGCGAGTAAGGCTCGAAAGCAGAAGAACTCAGGTAGCGTGCAGACAGTTCCTGCAGATTGCCAGCCAGTGAACTGGCCATGGAGAGCGGATTAGAGGAAATGCGGTTGGCAACACCGCTGAGTAAGGACGGCATGGGGAAGCTAAAGAGGCCATGAGCTGCCGCCGAGCTCTGCAGACCCGGCATCGTCCCTGAGCTTGTGGCCGAGGGTAAAGGAGGACTGCTCCCGGCAGGGCCACTGCTACTCCCACCACCGCCACTATTTCCGCCCAAGCTAAGGGAGGTCGGGGGAAGGGCCGTGCCCAGAGTGCCATTACCGCAGTGTGGAAGCATGCTCGGCAGGCCTGAGGGTGTGAGCAGCCGACCCTGTTCCAGCAGTCTGAGGACGCTGCAGGTCGCTGCCGTCTCTGAAACCACAGAGCGGAGCTCCGAGTCTTTCCCTTGATCCTTCTTCTGCTTGGTGCGACGATTCTGGAACCACACCTTTACCTGGACACAAAGACACTTCACCTTTCAGTCTTTCCAGAATTATCCACATAATCCAAGCCCACATTAAAATTTTAGTTTCATTTTCATGAATATGTTCATACCTTTCATGTGCAAAACACATTTTCACAGCAGCTAGAATTAAATTACCATATTCAAATTACAAATGTGCGTGTTATTTTAGTAGAGGTGGGCAATACCAAGTTAATACTGAGCTAGTATTGTCAATACCGATACTCTTACAGTACTTACTAAAGATCATTAAATGTTTTTGTAATTTGCTTTTAATTTGCAGATCATTATTATAAGCATAATAGACTCAATAAATCAACCACAATTTATTTATATATCCCTTAATCACAAGTGCCTCAAAGGGCTTTACAAACCTCAACGATATCCCCTGATCTGAACCCACATTGGGCAAGAAAAACCTTTAAAAGCCCAAGCTGGGAAAATGAGGCAACCGTGCGAAGGGGTCGCGGCTGTGGGGAACCCACTCATGGGTGACCAACTGCAATGGAGTGGGTGGATCCAATTATTGAATTTTTACATTAATAGATTATGTCAGAGTCCACTTCATCGGGAAACCAGCAGAGGGTCAAAGGGGGATCTTCATCCATGTAGACAAGTCGGCAGCGCAGAGACATCACCAGCTGAGCATAGAAGTTCTTAGAAGTCCACCCCAGGCAGGCCTGGCCCTAACCAATCTGGCGCCTTAGGCAAGATTTTAGGTGGCGCCCCCCCCACATCGGCAGTGAAGTGTATATACTCACAAGAAACCGAATAGCTTTGTCTTTGACCTTTTTTTTTTACTTAGAGAAAGCAAATTAACATATTATATGAGAATGTTATGTCATGATTATCTTTAACCGAATCACAGCAGTGCTCAAATTAAAAAACAGCATTCCTTCTCATGTGATATTGCTTAATTAACATTAATGATGTGCACTTTAACAACTAGGCTTACAACTATACCTAATATATACAAGGGTGGAAAAGTGACTATTACCTGCAGGGCAAACATTAGCTAACCAGAAGGCAATAACAATGTAAACAGAAAACACCTGCTTAAAAGATCTAATACAAATGTCCCTGAGGAATGTAAGGTGGGAGTACTGAAATTACCTAACGTTACATTATTATTTTCCATAACAATTTAGCTAACGCTCGCTATCCAAATTGCTATTATTAACTATCAACACCTAAAGCTAATGCGCGTGCATGTGTTACATACAGTAAGTATGTAATTACGACATTAAGTACGAGAAGCCGTGAGAGGGTGGGATATACTGTGTGTGTGTGTCAATGTTGCAAACAGCCCCTTTAAGCAGGCACTTTTCATTAGTACAGTGTACATCGGGATATGACTGTCTCATTTTATAAATTTTTTGGGTTACAATGTGTTTCTCAGCTAATTGTTATGCACAATATTAACCCGACGTTAAAACAGAACTATCTATTTATTGATTAGCAATTGCCGAATCATGTAACATTAGCTTAATGCTAAAAAGCCAGGTTACTATCACATTCTGTAACAGACAAATAATTTCATGTAGGCTAACGTTACCTCCCTGCTACCTCTGTCTTTTTCTCGTTTTTCCTCCTCTTCTTTTCTTTTTTTTCTTCCCTGGGCACCTGACAGTTTTGGCCGTTTTGACATTTTGTGTTGATTTTTTGATGCAGTGACGTCCATAAAGAGTCATGATACAGGAAGGGAGGGGGTGCACCGTGCGGGGGGAGTGGGGGGGGTGTAATGTTGTAACAAATAATATTTCTATTAAATAGGCTTTACTTTGCATTTTAATTAACGTGGGATTATTTTTTGTATTTAGAAATAATAGTACCAACTTCTCCAACATTTGTGGCACTGGCGTGGCGCCCCCTGATGGACGGTGCCCTTAGCATTTGCCTATACGGCCTATGCCACGGGCCAGCCCTGACCCCAGGTCACGAGTTGGAACAGCTTGTGCCTCTTCCAGACTGGTACCGCTGCAGAAATGATCCGTGACTACCTGACATCCTCTCCATGCAGGAAAAGGTGGACTGAGCAGAAAAGAAAAGCTCTAGTCTAAACAGGATATATCCAAAAACTAGAATATATAAACTAGTTTTATAGTGGAACTTAAATGCCTCTACTGAGGAAGAATCTCTAACTGTTTCTGGAAGGAGATTCCAGAGTACTGGAGCCAGAATAAAAAACGCTTTAGAGGCTGCAGACTTTTTTTGGGCTCTGAAATTTACCAATAAGCCAGCGTTCTTGGAACGTAGATTTCGGGACGGCTCATACGGCAGGAGCTACAGTACATACTAGACCGTTTAGTATTTTGTACATAAGTAAAAAAAAACTTAACATTGCACCTGATATGCACTGGGAGCCAGTGCAGTTAGGCCTGTATAGGCATAATATGATTAAGCTTTCTTACCTGGTCAAAGGTCGGCAGCCGCATTTTGTACCAACTGTAATCTTTTAATGCTTAACATGGTGAGACTCGAAAATAAAATTTTACAGTAATCTAGATGAGATGTGTGTGTGTGTGCTCCTTTAAGAATGGCAGTTTGTTGGGTGAGTGACGTCAGTGAGTGAGTGGGTAAGTGAGGAGAACGAGTGGTAGGGTGCAGCAGGAGTGTTAGTAGAGTGGTGAATGTGGCAGACTGTGTCCTGCAGAAATTTAAAAAAGCGACCAAATTATCACAAATTGACAGCCTTGTCACTTCGACTAAAAAGCAGAGCTTAGCGGACCAATTGCTGGGTAAAGTGAAGGGTGTTATCCCCCGGCGGAAACATCGGCCGTGGAGGAAACATCTCCATTGCTCTCCTCGACTCCGGTCTGGGAGCCGAACAGCAGGAAAGGTGTAACATTGGCGACCACAAAGGGACCCTCCCACGCAAACGGAACAGCAGTGGTGAGCAAAGGGCGGTAAAAAAAAAAGAGCGGAGAAGCTAATTTATCTGCATGAGCTAGCCAAGATGCCGGATGCAAGTCGTCGTAGCCCGCGTGATTTCGGCTATTCGAAGTCCAACTTGTTTTTGACGATAAACGACGGTGATGTGAAAGGGGAAACAGACTACATGGGCGAAGAAAATACAAGTTATTATGGCATTCTTAGCTTGTTATGTTGTAAAGACGAGCCTGTTGGAATGAGGCATGCAGCGGCCGAGGTGCCATGTGAGCTCATTCAACCCAACTTCTTTAGCACTTTCATCAATTCCGTGGAGGACAGTTGATGTTATTAACGAAGCGTGGCCGACAACCACCAATCCAATTCACAGCCATTAAAACCCCACAGCTTTATTCAACAACCTGCTACTATTGCAACTCCACATTCAAATCCCTTTACCCCGTGCCACCTTGGTAGTTACACCCACAATACCCCCCAGACATGTAGCCCCCTACTTTCCTAGGCCTGTACACAACTTGCTCTTCTCCATTAAAATACATTAATCATGGACATTTGCTCGAGCCTGGGCTCAATCAGTGTGAAGTTAAAGGGCTGTTTTCGCAAAAATTAGAAGCCAAAATCACGGGGAGCGAAGCCATGCTCTGCTTTGCATCAGCCTTCCTCGGAGAGTGAGGATGACTATGATCCGAGAGAGAACAAGTCCCCACCTTGAGACCTGGTCAGTATGATGGCACCCACCCTTGAAGGAGTTCCTGCACAGGTTTGAGAGTTGTGGGAAAGCTAACTACTGATCCACAAAGACAATGGCTGTCCAGTTAAATTTATGTCTGGTGGGTGAAGCTGGGGCCATCATCCACAGAAACCCCAGGTCAGCCCAGTGGGACTACTGCCGCCTGGTGGGGGAGGTGGAAAAGCCTTTAGCCCCTCTTCACAGCATGCAGCTGTGGTGGCTATTGAATTAAGGCAACGTATCTGCAAACCAGGTGAAGCTCTTCACGTTTTAGCGATGTTAACTATGACAGGGTGTCAGTAGCCTTAGGATGCATTTATAGTTTAAGTGTTCACTAATGCTCTACGCAAGACTGTACAGAAGCTCTTAAAGCAGCACCCCGGGACACTAGCCCAAGCCTCTGACATTGCCTGTCGCTATAAATCCACAAAACGAGCAGCATCATATGTCGCGGGCCTCATGCGCTCCGGAGCTCGTGACATGGTTGAGCAGAGACCCCGTGCTGCTGTGATCAGAGAGGGTACCACAGAGGAGGAATTAAAGCCTATTACAGCATCTCCATCAGCTGGTTTTAAGCCTGAGTCCCCCAGCAATGGGATGAGACTCTGTGTCATAACTGTTCAGGCCTTGGTCACATCAAGAGAAATTGCCCCTCACCAAGAAGAACAGCTAGAGCTCAAACTACAACCAGGACCCTTCAAAGCTCAATGTCTGCTGTACTTCACCTCAAAGTCAAGGTCAAGAAATAAGCATTCATATTGTTGTGCATGGGCTAGAAGTGTGTGCTGTTTTGGACAGTGGAGCGCAAAAAAGTGTTTGTCCTCTGCATCAATACGACACTATTTATCTGGATGTCTGTCCTCTACTTTAGTCGCCTGTCATGCAGACCCTGATCGTTGGGCCTGGCAATATACCTGTGCTCGGCGAAGCCCACATCATTGTCCTGAACAAACAACCATCAGGTGGCGTTCTCTTCCTGGTTGCTAATATAGCTGGTGACGGATATAGCTGGTGACGAGGCCCTCCTAGGCCATTCATTCCTCAACCAAGCCCAGGCCCGTCTAGATTTTAGAACTAATCAGATCATGCTTTTCAAAGAAGAGGTGCCATATTTTAACTCCACAAAGACACAACAGGATGCTGACCAACTGATACAACAGCCTGGAGTCAGGAGTGGATCACTGCAGCAACGGGAGCTGGGCATCGGCCATAGTGATGGTACCTAAAAAGATGGGACGTACTGTCTCAGCATAGACTATTGAGGGCTTAATGAATGCATAGTTAAAGATGCATACACTCTGCCTCGCACCCAGGATGCGCAGGACACCCTCTCTGCTACCAAGTGGTTCAGCACACTGGACCTTGCGGCCCACTACTGGCAAGTTGAACTGACCCCAAGAGCATGCAAAGCAGCAGCATTCTGCACCAAAAAATGGACTGTTGAATGGAATGTCACACCATTTGGACTGTGTAACGCTCTGGTGGCATTACAGCGCTGTGCTGGCAGGCATGCAGTGGGAGACCTACCTTGTATACCTGGTTGACATCATTATTCTGGGCAGCAACGTTCCACAGATTCTGCAGCGTCTTCAGCAGGTTTTCAGTCGTCTTCTTTTTCTTTTTTTTGTGCACCTTTCGTTAAAAACTTTGCTTCCATTGCAGAGCCCCTTGACTGACCAAGAAACACGCCCAGTTTTTTTGGTCTGAGATATGCATGTAATTAACTCAAAAGTCTGTTAACAACGGCGCCAATCCTGGGGTTCCCACTTGACCAGGGAAACATGGTGCTGGACACAGACACCAGCGACGTTGGCATCGGCGGTGTCCTCTTGCATGTTCAGCAGGATGTGGAACGTGTGCTCGCCTAAGGAAGCCGCAACCTGTCCAAAACTGAACAGAATTACTGCACCACACGGAGGGAACTGCTAACTGTGGTAGACTTCACATCACATTTCCGCCAGCATCTCCTCGGGCGGTGTTTCACTGTTCGCATTGACCACAATAGCCTTTGGTGGCTCACAAAAAGGCCAATTGTCTGTTATAAGGAGACAATGATCTGATATTTTAAAAAAAAGTCATTGGCTGTCAAACGACAAGAGAAAACAACGGACCGTCCAATTATGAAAAATTACCTGGACCCCACCTGGACCTACAAACTCGGATACAGACTTGTCTCAGAACCTGGAACAAACAGTCCCCTTAACTGGAATGAAACTGCCCCCCTCTTTCCAGTAAATATACTTGTCTCTGTATCTCTGTTTGCAGCCCAAGTTAAGTCAGTTGACCTAGCAGTGGCTTCTCCAAGATCCTCTACTCTCAATGACAAGGCTGCAGCTAGCCCTGGCATAATTTGAACTGGTCAGCAGCACCCACCTGATGACAGCTCGATTCCGCCAATGTAGGAAACATCAATGAAGAGGAGGATTTCTACGGGATCTTGGGGAACGTTTCGGGTAGTATTTGAGGAAGAGACCAGGTCTTTGTACTTGGGGACTACAACTCTAAGATTAAAGGTGACGGCACAGACTACAGCGCGGTGGACAGGGCTCATGGGTACGGCATGAGGAATGACAATGGAGAACACGTGCATGTGGCATAGACTACGTATATCCAAGATGCACTTCCAACGGAAGGACATTCATCATGTACCATGGTACAGCAAAGACGGCAGTTCAAAGAAGGAGATTGTCCACATCCCGGCTACCTGCTTTTACTCTGCTGTTTTCAATGTGCGTGTATACCACAATGCCACGACAAGCCTGCTACTAACAACATATTTGGCCCTCGTAAAATTGACAGGGGGAAAGCTCCAAGTACCAGACCACCACCATACTCTCATCAACAAAATCGCCACATGTAAGTCATTAGTCTTTCCCCCAACCCGTGATGTCAACACAGACTGGTCATTGTGCCGGGAGGTGCTCCTGCAAGTGTGTTGAACTTCACTGTGAAAGACGCTGGTCCCTGCAGCGCGATTAAACCATGTTCTTGGAGGACATGGCCAGCGCAGCCGAGGACATGGTCAGATGTGTCGACATCAAGCAGACTTACTCCTTCACAACAAAGACCCACTCCATTCACAACAACCACAATACAGCAACATCCACCATCCTCACTGACATGTCAACTCCTGGCACAAATCTCTCCATCGCCTTTTTACCGACATTTGGAAGAGCAAGGTGATCCTGCAGCAGTGTTCTTCACAGGTAAGGGTTCCTTACCTCCTTTCCACTGCTAAGAAAGAGTTCTCCTGGGTTCTTTTAAAGCATATGAACCTACTACCTACTACTAGCATGGAGACGCCAGCAGGCCAGCTTCAACCTGGCCAGGTCCACCATTTAGCATATTTTTGCCCTCTGCCACATCAGCAAGAAGCAGTGGGAGTACGGCCAACCAATCATTGTGACGTCCAATGACATCAAAAAGTCCTACAACACCCTAGACCACAGCTCTGTGGGCCTCGTCAGGCAACTCTTTAGTTTGGCTGATTTGACTGCAAAGGTCCGCCAGGGCTGCACAACACAGGATTCGACATTTGGGGTTGACTTCAGCACCGATCACACCTTTACCGACCTGGACTATGCCGATGACGTAACACTCCTGGTTTCCCTCCTGGACAACCCATTCATCATCTCTGGTCAAAGATAAAGATTCAGTCGTTCGGCCGTGTGACGTGCACGGGGAAACCCAGATAAGAAGTGGGCTTCGTTCAGGAGTTCTGTTACCTGGAATCAACCATGTCCACCTCTGGTGACTTCACTCTTGACCTAAGGCCAACATATCTACTAACTACCTCAAAATGTTGATTTACGACTCCCTTCTGCTTCCAGTTTTTACTTACAGCAGCACGACTTTCGCACGCACACACCACAGTCAACAGGACCATCAATGGTCTCCCGAGCTCTGGTTGCTTTATTGGTTTTTAAAAACTTAGTTGTAAACACTATGTAAATGTAAAAAATAAATAAAATATATCATAAAAATAAATATCAACAAACTAATACAAATAATCCCTTTTATTTAACAACAATAGTAAAAACATTTGTCAAGAAAAGCAATAACAATTAATGCCTCTCTTTTAAATCATTTAAAGTTCTCGTGTGTCCAACAACTTATTGCCTCTCTTTGCAAATGATAGAACCAGCGTCTTCTGCTATAAACTAGATAAGCATGCAAAAAACCCAAAACTTCTGCCCTATCTCTTTGTAGTAAAGAATCCTTAATGCCCTGTTCCCATTGTTGTGCGATTGCCACGATTGCCTACTCAAAGATGGCCGTGGTATTTGTGTCAAATGTCACTTCAGAAGACTATTTGACAAGTTCTGATAAAAATCTGGCGCCGATTCTGACGCGGTGGAAGACCCTTTCAGAAGGGATCCTATGCGATTGGAGTGCCGATTTGATGCGCTTGGTACATTCTCATAGGTCAATTACGTTCTGTTGCAATTACAAACAATGTTGGGTGCAGATTGGATACCTGGTATATAAAAGAGGCAAATATATGGTCCTTGCTAATTTTGTTGAAGACATCCACAATGGCATGAGCTCTTGATGGAGACAATATCACATTTACGTTATATATGCTTACGTCACTGCCCTGAAGCAAAAAGAGAAGCAGCTACTCAAAAAGCCAGAAAGAAAGTCCAGAAGAACACTCATGAGGCAGTTTGGAGCACATGTAAGTGAATATGATAATGATGTCATTGTATCAGGTCGTCACATTTGTTATGTAATCAGTGTGTAACAGGTTGTATCACATTGCAACTCAGCGCGATGGAACGTTTTTCATAGAGGGTTTTTCAAGTTGATACCGATGAACACAAATAGGCACTGAGTTTGGTCGAGTCTGATAAGTTCTGATGCAACTCGATGCGCAGAGCAAGACAGAAATTTGAAATTTGAAAATTGATTGCCACTATGGCCACCAGAGGTGGGTAGTAACTCGCTACATTTACTCCATTACATCTACTTGAGTAACTTTTGGGATGAATTGTACTTCTAAGAGTAGTTTTAATGCAACATACAAACTTACTTTTACTTTTACTTGAGTATATTTATAGAGAAGAAACGCTACTTTTTCTCCGCTCAATTTATCTACATTCAGCTCACTACTCGCTACTGATTTTTATCAATCTGTTAATGCACGCTTTGTTTGTTTTGGTTTGTCAGACAGACCTTCAAAGTAGGATCCACGCATGCCTGCGTTTCACCAATCAGATGCAGTCACTGGTGACGTTTGACTCCGTTTCACCAATCAGATGCAGTCACTGGTGACGTTGAACGAATCAAACAGAGCCAGGCGGTCACATGACCGTCACACGTGGACCCCGACTTAAACAAGTTGAAAAACTTATTCGGGTGATACCATTTAGTGGTCAATTGTACGGAATATGTACTGTACTGTGCAATCTACTAATAAAAGTTTCAATCAATCAATCAAAAGTGTCAAGGAAAAAAGACACTTTTTTATTTCAACCGTACCTCTCTCAAAAGGCTAAAGACTGACCGCACAGTTCCTGTCTTCACAATAAAAGTGCCGCTCCATCGCACCTGCGCTAACAAAATAAGAGTCTCCGAAAGCCAGCTTCTACCATCCTAGTCACGTCCGTTGTGTCCTTGGGCAAGACACTTCACCCTTGCTCCTGATGGCTGCTGGTTAGCACCTTGCATGGCAGCTCCCGCCATCAGTGTGTGAATGGGTGAATGTGGAAATAGTGTCAAAGCGCTTTGAGTACCTTGAAGGTAGAAAAGCGCTATACAAGTATAACCCATTTATCATTTATCATTTAAACAAGTTAGCAAGCTACAGAGTTTGCCGCCAATGTATTTTTGTAAAGTGTATAAAAACGAATATGGAAGCTGGACAAATAAGATGCCAAAAACCAGCCACTTTCATGTGGTATTAGACAGAAAGGAGGAACTTTTTTCTCCTACATTTGAAAATGTGGACGTTATCAGCACTACTGTCTGATTCTAATCAATGCAAGTCATCAGAATCAGGTAATACACCAACTTATATTCTTGTCTTCATGAAAGAAAATAATCAATATGTTAAACATGCATGTATATTCATTAAAACACCTTTAACATGTGAACAAAAACGGCAAAATAAATAAATATATAAATTATATACTGTATATATAAATGTATGTATGTATATGTATATGTATATATATATATATATATATATATATATATATATATATATATATATATATATATATATATATATATACATACAGTACATGTGTGTGTATGTATATGTAAATATGAGGTAGATCACCTCGACTTGGTCATTTATTAAGTAATTGATTAACGTTGAAAAACTTATTGGGGTGTTACCATTTAGTGGTCAATTGTACGGAATATGTACTGTACTGTGCAATCTACTAATACAAGTTTCAATCAATCAACCAATGAATGCCTATGAGCCTATTGTGCTGTTAAGTTATTGTGGCTCAATTTGCCTTAATTGTTTTTATTTTAATGTATTATTATTTAATATATATTATTGTTTTAGTTGCTTAAGAGATATTCCTGGCTCTGAATTTGCTCATTGCTATTTTTATGTTTTTGTTCATTATTTGTTGCCGTCATCATTAAACGATCAGGTTACTCATCAGTTACTCAGTACTTGAGTAGTTTTTTCACAACATACTTTTTACTTTTACTCAAGTAAATATTTGGGTGACTACTCCTTACTTTTACTTGAGTAATAAATGAGTACAATTTCTGGCTATTCTACCCACCTCTGATGGCCACGCTTCATGTCAAGATCAGATGTGATGTAAACGGTCACCAGGACAGCTCCAAGTTTTATCCCACGATGCCAATTGAGGTCCAAATCATGACAGTGTGAATGGAGCATTAAATAAAACCTGAATCTAGACGGTGATCCAGATCAGACCTAAAATTGTATAATTCGTGCCTTGTCCTATTTCTGACATCTAACTAACAGAAAACTGATAATGTGACAACAAAGAAACACACATTTGTGGAAATAATAGGAAAATATCTATATCATCAGGTTAGTATTAATCTGATACTGATTATAAATGAAATTCAACGTACCTCACATACATCTTATACCTGATAAATCTCAAATATGTGCATATATATATATATATATATATATATATATATATATATATATATATATATATATATATATATATATATATATATATATATATATATTCAGTAGATGTATATAATACTAATTGTATTTTTACTATTATACATAATATATTTTATATAATGTTTGTATTTTAAATAGGGCTGTCAAAATTAGCGAGTTAACTCATTGGATTAATCAATTATTTTGACCATACAAGCTTTTTTTACCTCAAGTGCTTTACCTTCAGTGATCAGATTAATGCATATGTCAGTACAAAAATTAGTTAGGAGACTCTGAATGGTGTGCTCGCTGGCAAATTTCCCTCCAAAATGCAGCCTGAAAGAACTTTAGATTAAATTGTTACCAAGTTTTGTGCAAATAAACAAGTAAAACTTTTAAAAGTGTTGCCGGATGACATTCTGACAATAAAATTGCAATCGTGTACAAATATTGGGCTCTTTTCTTAAGCAAATTTAAATTTTGCAAGCGAGTATTCCAAAATGTGGTTTATCTAAATAAAAACATTATCATTTGACAGCACTAATTTTAGAGTATATTTTACAATATACATTTTTACTGCGGGCAGCACGGTGGTATAGGGGTTAGTGCATGTGCCTCACAATATGAAGGTCCTGAGTTCAATCCCGGGCTCGGGATCTGTCTGTGTGAAGTTTGCATGTTCTCCCCGTGACTGCGTGGGTTCCCTCCGGGTACTCCGGCTTCCTCCCACCTCCGAAGACATGAACCTGGGGATATGTTGATTGGCAACACTAGAGTGTGAATGTGAGTGTGAATGTTGTCTGTCTATCTGTGTTGGCCCTGCGATGAGGTGGCGACTTGTCCAGGGTGTACCCCGCCTTCCGCCCGAATGCAGCTGAGATAGGCTTCAGCACCCCCCGCGACCCCGAAAGGGACAAGCGGTAGAAAATGGATGGATGGATGGACATTTATACTGCAGTTTATGTACATTAAAAAGTATGTGCATACACTGAAGAATAAAACATGGTTTGGATTACATTTGAGGCTGTATGTTGAATGTAGTGTTGATGACATGACTATAATACCGCTATGAAATATCAATAATCAAATGATGGTACATCCACTTGAGGTATTATAGCCTATAACAAATTACTTTTAATGGGATTGTTCTGTTTTTAATTCAGCTTTATATTATATATGAAACATTTACAACCATTAAATATTCAATGGTAAATTGTTGATGGCAAAGTACTATTAAGGCAAACATAGTGTTATTATTTTACCACCATCACGCTTTCACTCAATGCGGCGTTACTTCAAGGTGACATTGTCCAATACACACACACACGCACACACACTTCTGTGTATTGTTGACAATTACAGTATATTGTACACAAATACTGTATATCTGGACAAACACTACAGTATATTGTAGACACATACTATATATATTGTTGACACACACTGTTTATTGTAGACACATACTGTATATTTTACACAAATACTGTATAATGTATTGTACAGAAATATATTTGTAAACATCACTGTATACAGTATATCGTAGACAAATACTGTATGTATTGTGGATACATTCAACACTGTTTCTTGTAGACAAATACTTTATAAATTGTAGAAAGATACTACTTATTGTACATGTCAATTTAGTAATCAACGATTCAAAAAGTCATTTAGTAGAAATGTATTGAAAAAAACCCTCACATCTGGCTTCTAAAAGCTGATTTTTTTTTTCTCAGCAAGGGCCACAAACAGAAAAATATAAGCTTTTTAAATGGTTTTCATTTTGCAAAAAAGAACAAATTCAAGAAAAAAACATGAATCAAAATAAAAATGTAAACTTTTTTTCTCTTTCATCATAGCTTTTTAATCGTTTTCTCCACTTTTTTTATAAATATTTTTGAAGGTGGATACAAATAATAATCATACATGATTAAAAAGGATTTATATAAACAGGTCAATGCTTTTTATTGCAGTTGTCATGAATAGTTTATTTCAAAAGATGCATGCATTTTTGCAGAGTAATGTAATGTAACGTAATCATATGATTTCAATAAACAGATGACAATACAAGGACACAACTTGTAAGGGCTTAGAATATTACTTTCTAATTTCAACAAAGCTTTCGTACAAATTTCTTCATATATAATAAACACATAAGGTTGTTAGTTCCATTAAAACTCATCACGGTTTCATAACCTACTAACCCTCATATTTTAGGTTAATATATAAAGATAATAACATATTGAAAAAGTATCACATTATCAAAACTGTCTACAGGCAGCACCAAAACATTTGATATTTTTTACTTTTCTTTATTATATTTTCATTTACAACTCACTAAATAGTATTTAGTAAATACATTTCCTGTGGAGATATTTAATGGACATGCGTTGCACTGTTCTTTAATTAGGATCTGATTAAAAGTACACATTTAAAAAATACAAATTATTAGGTATTTTTTCAAAATTAGATTTGTATTTATTGTAATAACTACATACCTGTACATAAATAGTCAATCAGAGTCATTATTTGTAATTGATATAATAAAAATAATAAAAAAAATACAAATAAATAAAAAATAAATAAATACAAATAAATAAATACATATATTTATAATGTAAATATTAAAAACTAATTATGAAGGAATTATATATATATAATATATTATATATTATATAATTATTTGTATGTATTAAATACAGATTTTAATCCCAATGCGTTTTTACCTGGTTAAACAAAGGATATTGCATTTTTGAATTGAAATAAACAATTTACACAATGTGTCCAGACTTTATTTTAATGATGATTATGTTTTCCCTAATCCTTCTTCATAATGTCTCACATTTCATTGTATGTATGAATGATAATGACTACTACTCTCTGCTGGAGAAGATGAAAAGTTTTCTCTTTCTAGCCGTCCGTGAATGTTTTTAATCGCATCAAGTCCATTTGAGTGATTTTCCACTGAGGTTGGCATGAAACAATCCAATATAAGTAATTTAATAAATGTATGTGTTGCCAACAAACGCATGTTTATACCAAAACATGTTTATTTGATTTATTTGCCAAAAACACACAAAATAGCTCTTTTTCCTTAAATATAACCAAAAAAATATTTAATTTGAACAGTTTGAAATTATTTTTCTGTTCAGTAATTCAAACAATAACTAGAATTAGACATAATATTGAAGAAAGAATAATTCACGTCAATGTATTTCTGCTTTGTATTGTATAATACAAAATAATGGATGGATAACTGTGTGCCGGTATATATTTGTTAATTGCTGTATGCTAATGCTATGCTAACTTTGTATTGGATTTCCAGTGTTAATGCGTTAAACTTTCTTTGTAATGTTGTAACGTGAACATAAAGTCTTCAAATTTATTTTTAAAATATGACCCAAAAAGACAAGCTACAGGTGGCAAATGAACACTGCGACACACTTTTGACTAAATTGCTGAGTTTGGAGTCAAAACTGTTAGCTTCTCCTTCATTATTTTTTTATTTTATCTAAATAAAATCTTTTTTTTTACGTAATTGAAATTACCCTACATTATTATTTCAAACTTTATCTAAATAACATATTATTTTTATGTATTTATTGATATTAAACCTACAATATTGTTTTAAACTTTATCTTAATAAATACTTATTTTGTATCTATTTATTTAAATTAATCCTACATTATTTTCTTGAACTTTATTCAAATAAAATAAAAATGTTTACGTTATTGAAAAAAATCCTACATTATGCTTTTGAGTACAAATGAAGTAGTTTTTACTTAATTAAAATCAACCCTATATAGTATTTACTTAATCTACATTTTTTGGGGGGTTTTTTCATTTTATTCAAATTAATCCAACATTATTTTTTAACAATATCTAAAAAACAACAAAATGTCTTTACTTCATCAAAATTAATTTAAAAATGTTCAAACTTGATCTAAATAAACTGTATACTCTTTTTCTTTACTTAATTGAAAGTAATCTTCCATTGTGTTTTAAAAAAAAAATCTAAATATAACTTTTTTTTTAACGTTATTTAAATTAATCCTACATTTTTTTTTACTTTATCTAAATAAAAAAACATTTTCTTACTATGTTGGAATTAATTTTTATTTGTATTTTATTTAAGTACAATATCTTTTTTTAACTTTATTGAAATGAATTCTACAATATGTCTTTATTTTATCTATCTATCTATCTATCTATCTATCTATCTATCTATCTATCTATCTATCTACACACATATATATATATATATATATATATATATATATATATATATATATATATATATATATATATATATATATATATATATATATATATACACACACAGTATACGGTACATATTTTACTTTATTAAAGGGAATACTGCGTTAGTCTTGAGTTTTATCCAAATGAATTTTTTTTTTTTTTTTTACTTTACTGAAATTAATTTAAAGGGTGGCGTTAAAGTCCAGAGTGCAAAGACATTTCAGTAATAAGTTTGATCTCTGGCGAACTGCTGGCACATATTCGCCACCATATTTGTCATGGCCGCATTCCTCTCGACTGCTAAATGTGATATCCAATCTACATTATACAAAACCTTCTTAGCTGCTTTAGCTTGATGACTTTTAAAATGAAACACTAAAGACAGACAGGAGGTTATAGCGCAGTAAATACAATTATCAAATACTTTAAAAAAGACATGAAATCCTATACAAGAATTTAAAACAGGGCTGTTACCTTTTCACCATGGGTTACAAACATCAAAACGAAAGAATCGAGAGAAATTTTATACATAAAAAATGCTAAAAGTAATCCAATATAAAACCATCATCATATCTTTCTATTTTAGCTGAAAAAGCGAAT
This sequence comes from Entelurus aequoreus, assembly GCF_033978785.1. NCBI lineage: Eukaryota > Metazoa > Chordata > Actinopteri > Syngnathiformes > Syngnathidae > Entelurus > Entelurus aequoreus. Next base: position 51,702,166 of record NC_084739.1, on the reverse strand, counting down.
TAGTGTCATAGTATATTATTAATAATTACTAATTAAATTAGTTACTTTATGTCGAGGGCCAATGAAAAAAATGGCCCCCGAGCAACACTTTGGACGGCGCTATTCTAATTTGAAGCCACAATTAAATAAAAATATAAAAAATAAAATAATTGTGTATGTTATTTTCCAATAAAAGTGACTTGAAAAATGAAATATGAATATATGTTTATTTTAGAAAAAAAATACCTTTGAAATGATTTGTCTCTACTAAACAAACATGTGTTCATAACATGAAATTAAGTAGCTGTCATGTTGATACATACACATTGAGGATATTTCATTAGAAGTACTCCAAAATAATTCCTACCTGAGTTTCTGACAGGTTAAGCTGGCGAGCTAATTCTGTTCGTTCTCTTCCCACCACGTACTGACACCTCTGGAACTCCATCTCCAGCCGGTAGAGCTGCTCGGCAGTGAAGGAGGTGCGCGTCCTCTTGGGACGGTCCAAGTCCAAACCCTTTGGTAGGATAATCTCTCTGATGGAGCCTTTGGCATCTGCAACAATCACAATAATTAATTACAATATTCATCAACCGGCAATCTTCCTTCTTGTTGCTAGCTCCATATGATTTTGCTTTATTTGTATTTATTTTGTTTTTGTGATCTTTTGTTTTATTTGGCCGTTTAGTTTTTTGTGATCTTACATAATTTGTTTGTTTTTGGGATTTTTTATTTTTTACTTTGTTTTATTCATTTTTGTGAACTTATTTAATTTTGTTTTAACTGTTTTTCTGAGATTATTTTATTTGGTTTTATTTTTTGTTTTTGTGTGTTTACATTGTTTTATTTTTGTACGTTCTTTGTAAATATTAGATTATTTGTATTTTGTTTATACAAATATATTGTGTGTGATTTTACTGATTTTACTTTTTTTTATTTGTTGTTTGTGCCATTGTTTGTGATCTTACATTAAAATGTTGTCAATAAACGTCATCTAATGCAGGCTTAGAATGTATAAATTCATAACCATAAGTGTAGCCATTGACAATTTTTACATTTAAAAATGCTTCAAAAAACTAAAATGGTTGCTATGACTAAAACTTGGAGGTTAATAATATTTACAACCTTTAGAGTGTGTGCTAATATTGCAACTCTGCAAATACATTTTAATATGCACTGAACAAATATTTTTAATAAATATTATTGAAAGAAATGCAACAATACTAGCATTTACTGCCGCCAGTATATCATTGAAATATCAAACTATTCAAAATATTATTGAATCATATTGAAATAAATGCAACAATCCCAACATTTAATGACTCTACTAAATAATTGACGTATCAAAATATTACATTTTAATAACAAAAAACCCACAATTTTACTTCATGTTGCCAATGAAAATATGTCATTTAAACACAGTATTGTAAAATAATACTAAGACAGAAACGCTATAATGTTAGCACACGACAAAATATTAATTCTGTTATTATTTGTTCTTTTTTTTATTGATTTATTTCACAAACTATCTCCAAAATAATTGTTTGTTATGAAGAAAAATGTAGTTACAGTTTTAGTTTCAATCATTTTAAACCAATTTATTTTATTGAAAAAGATGTATCAACTGTTCAAAAAGACGGACGCACATCCACACACACACACTTTTTTCTAGTCGGGGTGTACAACTGTGATGAAAAATTATATTAACTGGTGTAAAAGTGTAAGAAAATAAGAAACAACAAATTAATGTCTGATTTTGCAGAGGAAGAAAACCCGATCAGTTTACCTCGCACAAGTATTCTCCGACAATAGTCCGGGTCGGCGGCGCTGCATCTGTTCTTCTCACAGTTGTCCAGAGTTCCCGTGGAAGAAAAAGCGCCATGTTGCTCCTTGACGAAGCTTTTGGACAAAGTGTCCTGTGAGTCCCTTGCGTTTTTGCTGTCCGTAAGTCCATTCTTCCGCACCATTCCTTCCGTCTCTTGGCTGTACCTGACCTCCATGCTCGGTTTATCCTCTCCGACTCGCAGCTCGTCCGCCTCTTTTTTTTTCCTCCCCTTCCTTTGTCCGGGTTGCAAGAAAGAAAAGTGGAGACAAATACGCGTTGGAAGTTTGTAAAGCGCTCCTTCCGACAGCGTCAGCTGTGTGATGTTCCTCAAAACACTTTGGTCACCTCAGCGAGGACGCCTATTATCGCTGACCAATGATCTTGGGTGTCTGAGAAAGCGGACGATTATTGTGTTGGCGCAGACATCGGGCGGGTAGATGAGCTCCAGATAATCAGAGTTCAGCTGATTGCAGTCATTTCGCTGCCTCACACGTTTGCCCATGAATACGTTAAGAGGCTTTGGAGACGTGGACCAGGTATTGTTTCCACCACAACGAATTGAGAGAAGCGACTGATCGTGCTTCACTGGTCAGTCAGGACCCCTTCAGACCTGCAGAAAGTTTCATTCTTTCATCCACCAAAAAAATGTCGGCCTCCGCTTTTTAGCTGCAGAACATCGCCTAACTTTGACCCCATTTCTCTGTCAACGATGGCAGGGAGGATGCTTCGTGAAGGTAGAAAGGTTTTGGAACCGATCCTTTTTATCGCAGATGTTCTGAAGCAGACATTGACTTTGTTGTTTCAGGTCTCCCTGATTTCTTACTTTCCTGCAAATGACATTCTCTTGAAAGCCGTCTGAGCGCCGGTGCTCTTCTTCTTGCTTTAGCACCATCCCCAACAGTAAGGGAAAAAAAGTTGTCATTAGTGCTCAGCTGCCTATACGCTCTCACGCATGCATGGCCCTGGAATGGCCCCCGCCGCTCTCCTCCAGCCCACCAAGCACCAACTCTTAGCTATTTTAATTGTGGCCGCAACAATATCTCTGAACACAGCAGCAAGCACTAATCCAATAAGACCATTGATTAGGCTACAAAGATTCAATTGAATTGGGTGGGCCGCTGCAAGGAGCGTTCTGTGCTCCTTCTCGTCACCTTAGCCTGCTAGAAGCCCCCTTCAGGCTGCCCCCCTCCCTGAGTGCCATTCATCCCTTTATGGGAAACAGAGAGGGAAAGGAGGGAAAGATAGCAATTATCTAATTGGACTATTAACAAACAATTCTGTGAGTGTGCCTGCTCGCCAGCGGTCTCAGGGTGGCTTTAAGGGCTGCGCGTTGAACTAACTTTATTCACTCTGTGTTTGGGGGGCTTCTGCTGGGAGTGGGCGGGGATCCAGCCTTTGACAATGGCAAAATGGAAGCCAAAAAGGGCGCTACTAAAGGAGGAGGGGGGTGACGGACTTCTCAAGCTGCATAGCCTTGGCCTGGGAAATAGATGGAGGATTCAGCATCTCGGCCTCTCAGCGCACACAATAGGCTGCTGTTAAGCTTCTGTGTTTACAAGTGAAAAGAAAGATTCATGCAGCATGTGAACAAACGCTGATGATAATTATTAATAGCATACACATATTTTTGCTTTATTCCAGAAACTACATCATGTCCTTAAAGTCTGGACCAGAGACACCCCTGCTGGCTAAATTGGAGCCTTAAACAGAAGTGTATCCCCATCATTACAAAAAATGTTCACACTGTTCGTGTGAAACGATTTTCATACTATTTGATTTAAACTTGAATTCAATAAGATGCATGTTTTTGAATGTTTGATTGCTTATTTGAGCTTTCTTTTATGTCCCTATAATAAAACAAAAGACAACTTTTTTCTTTTTTACACAACATTTTCTGGTTATCACGCCCACAAACACACTCACACAAATGACATGAAATACGCCGGAGCCCAGACTGACAACAAACAAGTGACGAGACAATGGGAGAATCAGTGATAGAATTAGTGGAGTAACCTTAATATAATGTAATATATATATTAATATACAGTACATGTTTATCATTAAGGCTGTCAAATCAACAAGTTAACTCATTGGATTAATCACAAAAAATGGTCGCATTAATCATGGGCATACTTTTATTAATCATACAATTTATTTCAACCACAGAAGTGATCAGATCAATGCATACAACAGTGCAAAAATTAGTAAGGAGACTCAGACTGGTGTGCTCGCTGGCAAATTTCAAAACACAACCTGAAATATTTTTTTTTTAAAGTTTTGAGTAAATAAATGACATGTAATTAAGTAAAACGTGTAAAAACGTTCCTGCATGACATTCTGACAATAAAATTGCATTTGTGTAAAAATATCGGGGTATTTTCTTAAGCAAATGTTAAATATGCAAGCGAGTAATCATTATTATTTCGAATTTCAAAATGTGATTAATTGGAAAAAATGTTTAATAGTTTTTGACAAGTATAACCCATTTACCTAATGAATATTTATTTATATTGTATCCCATTATGATACATATATATATATATATATATATATATATATATATATATATATATATATATATATATATATATATATATATATATATATATATATATATATATATATATATATATATATATATATATATATATATATATATATATATATATATATATACATATATATAATAACGTGTAGCTATAAATTTAAATAATGGCACTCATTTTTTAATGGACGATTAATGCACACGCGTCGTTTTAGACCCTCGGGCTGTGCCGTAGCGGGGGGGAACTTGGCTGCAATTAATTTGCTACTGATGAGCCACAAGCGAGCAGAAATGGACAAAAGAAAGGCTACCTTATGGAAATATCAGGTTAAAACCATGGCAAGTTGTTCTCCCGACAAGAGAAGAGGCGACAGCCAATAACTGCTGCGCATGTCGTTCAGAGGCGGGTGGTGCTTCACATCTGTGTTCAGAATACGGTTAAGGTACAGTGATAACATAACATTTGGATTGTTACTGTGACTGATTAGTAAGTAAGATGACATAAAAGAAACAAAGGAAGACTTTTTTATTGCAAACACTCCATCCAACATCAAAACATGTCAAGACACTTTCTCAAACCAATCACACACTTTTCCGGCTTCAAAATAAAAGCGCTACTCTATACATTCTGTTTAACTCCATTTACAAAATAAAAATGTCTTACATTCTGATCATGCTTTGTCACTAGGGATGGGCACCGGATCGGGTACTTTTTGGCACTGACCGAAACCAGCCGGTACTACTGCGCACCGTGTCACGTAAGATCCAGCAGTGCCATCTTCCGGTGCCTGGGTTGCGCGTGACGTCACGTCTGTTTGAATTAGCATTCACGATTGGCGAGTACTTGCTCGCACTTAAGAGGAAAACAGCCGATTTCGAAGAGGAAATGCTTTTATAATCTTGCAACCCATCAATGTTTTATGACGAAACCCCAACTATCCAATTAGAAAATGTTCTAAAGTGTGATGCAATGCCGATGCAAATTAAGCTCTCTACAGTATTTGTGGCGCAAAAATCAAGGCAAGTGGCAGGAATACTTCCAATCTAAGAAAACACTTGGTTAAACACAGGATTTTCCTCATGGCTGAAGAGTGCAGATTTTTTGGACAACCAAGTTAGATATACGGCTGCAACTCCTGCATTTGGCACCTTTAGCGACTCGGCTGCATTCAACAATACGGGGGAAGAAAGGGTGTTAACATTTGGTGACGATAACAGCGACATCATCATCCTCTTTGTCTGCTCCAGGAAACGCCTACTGTATAAGAAAAGGTTAGCTTTGCATTTTAACTTGCAGTAGCTGAACTTGCACAATCAGCTCTGTTCCTGTACTGTACTGTACTGTACTTTGTAAGGTTAATATGAAGTTTTTGCTTCACTTTCATTTGCAGTTAAATACTTTTGAAAATAATTTATTTTGTCTTAATTTTTACTCAATCCTTTTTTACTCGTTTGTTTTTAACTTAATTGCCTTAGTGGACCCCCAGCACATATTTTGGAAAAAGAAAAGAGTACATGTAGCCAGGTTTTATTTTGTGCAATACTAAGAAAATGCATTGTTGTTACTATACAAATAATTGGATATTGGTTTGATATAATTGATGATAGATCAATAAAGAGAAATAAATATGTTACATTTAAACATTTTGAGATTTCATTAATACACAAATAAAAAATTTTTACCACATGAACACACACAAAAGTACCGAAAATTGGTACAGTTGAGTACTGGTATCGATTACAGATACTGGGAACCGGTACCGTATCGATTCAAATGTGAACGGTACCGATCTTTATTTGTCAGGAATGTTTTGTAATGTTATTATGTGATACTTGCGTGTAAAGAAATGCATATATACAATGTTATGGTCATCAATTAAAAAATGATTAGCAGGCTGAATTACTAGAGAATGTTAAAACATTGTCATGCAGCATTATAAGAACATTTAACTTGTACAACATGTAATGTACAGTATATCATAAGTATTTATACAGCTAAAAATATCACAGATTACAGATGGGATAGGCTCCAGCCCCTATGCGACCCCAAAAGGGACACGTGGTAGAAAATGGATGGATGGATTTTACCAACATCTTTGACAATCAAAGCATGAACATAACGATACACATTGTGTGTTATTAATGCGTGAAACTGGTATCTAAAAATGGAAATATAGCTCATCCTCTTAATGCAAGTGCTCCTAAAGCAGGAAAACAAATTCTGTATTTCTACAAAATACAAAATCTGGCATTGTCATTAAATCGTGTTTGTCCTTTTTGCTGTTTAAAAAAGCATAAAGTTTAAAACACATTTCATTGAAGCAAATTAATTGTTCACTCATGTTGTTAAACTTTGAAAAATATCTGTCTAGGGTACACTTATTAAAGAAGAAAAATTATATATATATATATATATATATATATATATATATATATATATATATATATATATATATATATATATATATATATATATATATATATATATATATATATATATATATATATATATATATATGTATATATATATATATATGCGATATCGCGATTAATTTTTAGTTAACTATGAACAAAACGTGATTAATCGCAATAATTATTTTAATCGTTTGACAGAACTCATCATATATATGTATGTATTTATACTGATATCTTTCAAGCTGACACAATCATTGATGGCATGTTCATAAGGCTAATGGTGCTGCTGTACACTTAAAATCACTGTTTCATTTTAGCCCTTGGAGGCTAATTTTGGGCACCCCTGTTTTAAATAAACCAAATCTATTATTCTGGAAACTGTGCTAAATATAATCTAACTGTTCTAAATATAGGCCAACTGTAATGTTGTTATGATGTTGGATACTCATGTTGAACAATGCCATATTATCAAATCATAATGTTCTTGTATAGCTTCGACCATTTGGTGAACCCCCACCCCATATGCACACATTTTTGAAAGTGACTGATGGTACTGTTTACAATTAAATTTTTTGCGACCCCATTAAAATGCTTAAAATTCCGCTATAGAATAAAATTATTGCCTCCCCACTACTCCGATGTGTGACAGAATCTTAACGTACAATGCCGTTTTTACCGTTTACACTTATTTTACCAGCATAGACTGTGTGCTTTTTGTGTCATAAATACAATTTCAATCAAAATCAAAATCATGATTTGATTAATCGTCTAGCCCTAGAACAAACAATATGTAAGTGGTTTGAGGGCTATACATCACATGACCAATGATTGAAATCCTTCCCAACCCCAAAATTTAAAAATTAAGAAATGAAGGATAGGCAATATGAAAGTATGGTGGAGCTCTCGGTCACATGACTAAAAAGCTATTGACAATGAACATTTTCTCTATGAGCCATCGACTAGTGAATTTACAACAGTCCCTTAACAACAAATGTATTACATCAACTGACTAACAGGCGCTGGATGAGTTTTCAATGCCGCGGACACATTTCTAAACAATCGGCTTATGTGGAATTGTCTGTTGAAAACTAGAAACTGCAACGTCACCTGGGTTATTGTCTCCAAATGTACGTATAGAGAAATATTTATATGTAGTATTTCTATGCATTAAACGACACAATGGAGGAAGAAATCGAAGCATCAATGACTTCGCTTAGCTACTTGAGTTAGAATTGATCAGACGAGCAGCGAGGCTGTGACCACACAACTGTAAGCAGTGCTCCTTAAATAATTACTGGCTAAATCACCACTCTTCACATGTATTATATTGTCAGTATTTGTCACATTTTTGGAAAAGGTAAATTAAGTTTTATGTGCTGGGGATAAAAAAGAGCAGTTTGAATCAGAAATAATGGAGGGAATGTTTATTTCTCTTTGTTTCTAACACAAAACGAGTGTTAACGCAACGTCACAGAGCAGTACATTTCACACTGGCCAGAGAATAACTTGTGTGTGTGTGTGTGTGTGTGTGTGTGTGTGTGTGTGTGTGTGTGTGTGTGTGTGTGTGTGCGGGTGTGTGCGTGTGTGTGTGTGTGTTTGTGTGTGTGTGTTTGTGTGTGTGTGCGTGTACATATGTTCCTGTGTGTGTGTGTGTGTGTGTGTGTGTGTGTGTGTGTGTGTGTGTGTGTGTGTGTGTGTGTGTGTGTGTGTGTGTGTGTGTGTGTGTGTGTGTGTGTGTGTGTGTGTGTGTGTGTACTAATGTGCCTGTGTGTGTACGTGCGTGTGTGTGTTTGTGATTACCGTGTAGCAACACAAGGTAGGTTCAAGTGCAGGCCTTGGAGCGGCGCGACGTCAGACGGTCGGAGTGACAACAGCGTAACTCAAGATGAATGCTTTACATTCAATGCTCTTCTTTATGTTGAAAAATGTGGTGATTATGTTCCACAGGAAGAGAGCAAGCTGTTCTTGAACCCATTAGAAAGCTTTGCTTTCAGCCGCGCTGCAAGGTTGCACTGGAAACCTGGAAACTCAGCGCTAGTTCTGCACTGGATCAGTTTTTGTTGTTTTTTTGTAGCTTATAATACACGACCTGTGTGTTACATTTTTATTCCGATTATGCCAATGCCGACAAATCCTTTCTATTGATAGATATATTTTGTCCATATTCAAACCATTATTTTTGTAAATCAGATTAGGAATGCAGCTCTATTATTTTTTTAATCGAACAACTAATCAGATAAAACACATTTCACATACAGCCTTAATATATATTTTAGGACAAAAAGAATGAATACAATTTTTCTGTTTGCCATAACATTCTTTTTTTTTCTAATAAATGCACATCATCCACATTGATATTGCACTTTTGACAGATGTGCATTAATGATAAAACACTCTCCATTGTACTTTGGCACACAGATCCTGATACGCACACACTACCGCTCTCCTGTGTCCTTTATTGCAGTGGCCTTTAAGAAACTACTGTATGTTTGTGGTTTTAAACTTCCAGTCACTCCATGCAGTTGGGATTTTATACATTTTTATGAGTTACACACATTAAACAAAGTAACAGAATATGAATCAAATATTTTTTTCTAATCAAATGAATCAATTTCGTTGCAGCCCTAAATCTGAATAATCAATAGTGATTAATTGTGATCAATTTGAGCAAATTACTCACTTATATAAATAAAAATAACCTTAAAAAAGACCTCAGATATGTTGACACAAATGTTATGCTTGACAGGATGGGTGGGGATAGGGATGTAACGATATGAAAATTCCAATATCACGGTTATTGTGAGTAAAATGGTCAGTTATCTTTAATCACTGTATTGTTAAATGTCCTCAAAAGTACTTATACACACAGAGAAATAAAAGCTAAACGAGTGCTGCACATCTGGTTTGTATTCCTGTTGTAGACACTTCTGTATAATATTCCTCCACACAGTATACAGTAGATGTATCACTCTGAGAGGACACAGCCTGTAGGTTCAATGGACACAATTTAATATCTTAGTTAGGGACGGCGTGGCGTAGTGGGTAGAGCAACCGTGCCAGAAACCTGAGGGTTGCAGGTTCGCTCCCCGCCTCTTACCATCCAAAAAATCGCTGCCGTTGTGTCCTTGGGCAGGACACTTCACCCTTTGCCGCTCACACCGGTGAAATTAATGATGAATGAATGAATGGTAGGTGGTGGTCGGAGGGGCCGTAGGCGCAAACTGGCAACCTCGCTTCCGTCAGTCTACCCCAGGGCAGCTGTGGCTACAAATGTAGCTTACCACCACCAGGTGTGAATGAATGATGGGTTCACACTTCTCTGTGAGCGCTTTGAGTATCTAACAATAGAAAAGCGCGATATAAATCTAATCCATTATCATAATCCATTATTAGTTACTCAGACAGAATGTGATCATGCAAGTTTAGATTGTGGTTTGACGTTTATTAATGAGGAAAGACGTTAATGTATTTTGTATTGATTTGAGCATTTAAGCTAGCTAGCTAGCCATTAGCACGCTAGCGTGCTTTTCCAGTAAATGAGCAGTTTTAGTGGTCTGTGAGTATATAAAGTGTGGATATCAATCGTGGTTTGATCATTTTAAATAAGGGTAGCTGTCTGTAGTATTACTGTGGTTTATCATTGATACCATTTATCGTTACATCCCTAAATGTACATCATTTATTTGATCAAAACTCGGTAACAGTTTCATTAATAGTTTCTTTGGGTTTATTTTGAAGTGAAATTTGTCACCAAGCACACGAGTTGAGCACATTGCCTGATTTATCCGCGTTGATACATGATTAATGCAATAGTTTTTTGTGATAAATCCCATGCGTTAATGCATTACATTTGACAGCCTTAGTCTTTATGAATAATTTAAATAATGGTAGCTGTCTGTAGTTTTACTGTTGTTTATCATTAATACCATTTACCATTACATCCCTAAATGTACATTATTTATTCGATCAAAACTTGATAACATCTTAATTATTCCAGAAACTGTTAAGTTTCTGGAATAAATTGATTGTGAATCGATTCAAAATTTCCCAAAAACAATAAAAAAACAAAACGTTTTCTCATCTCCGCCCTACTTGTAGTCAGCAGCCAACCTGTTGTAACCTGTAGCTTGTTTTGAAAAGGTTTTATTCTATTTTATGAAGCAACTATATTGTGAGAATCGGTTTGAATCAAATCGTCATCAAAATGAATTATGAGTTGTTGAAAGAATTTGGTTCATTGACATGTGACGAGTGTGACTGCGTGTGCATGGGTGTGTATGTGTGCAAGTGTGCAAGTGTGTGTGTGCGTGCGTGCGTGCGTGCGTGTGTGCGTGTGTGTGTGTGTGTGTGTGTGTGTGTGTGTGTGTGTGTGTGTGTGTGTGTGTGTGTGTGTGTGTGTGTGTGTGAGTGTGTCTGGGTCATTGCAAGTATTTCGATGCTTCCACTAATCTGTTTTTGTCAGGCACAGCAGACACAGCCT